>NC_056733.1:1569769274-1569896774 GCF_019279795.1 Protopterus annectens | reverse complement strand
AAATGCACAGTGACAGACATTATAAAGAAACCATTTTGAACTTGGGAATCTTGTGTGCAGTTTTACGAAAGAGAAGTCCAGCATGGGTCTAAACGTTCCTTCTTTTCTTGGCACCAGAAGAATTCCTGAGTATAACCCTTTTTCTCTATAAACTGGTGGGAGAAGTTCTACTATTCCCTGAGATACAATCCAGGAAAGGGGGGACTAGGGACAACGGACTGACAGGATGGAAAGGAATCCTTTGTAATACAGGAAGGGACAGCCACAGGCAATTTCAGCATTTTTGTATAATCTTAGTGTCAGAGGGAAGTGAAGACATAGGTTTTATGAAAGTTTATAGGGTTGCCAGTGTGGGAAAGGGAAAGAAACTTCTGATGGCATACTCAATCTGTTTTTTTTTACGTTGTCCTTGGGCTAGGGGAGGGCCCTCTTCTTTTTATAAGCCTCTGTCATTGCTTTCTGAAAGCTCCCTTGCCTGTCTTTTGTTGGAATTGGATGTACTGCTGCCTATTAAATGGGCCCAGGCTAGAAGGGCATATATTTGGGAATAGGGGAAGAAAAATGAGAAACCCCCCCTCCCTAAATTTAACTTCCCACTTGCACCAAAGTTCTTGAGAAGCTCGGCAAAAGATCCAAATAACACTTCTTTGCCCAGAGAATGCATTTAAAAAGCTCTGCTTTCACATCCTTTGGTAAATTCTGATTACACAGCCAAGCAAATCTAGTCATAACTGACCCAGTGTCAGCAACCTCGGGGATACCTTCAGCAGTATCATACAAACATATGACAATTTTCAGTAACCAGAGACAGTGATGACAGTAAAGAATTTAAGGATGTCTTGTTTAACAGGAAGGGAGCTCAGCAATTATTTTTGCTGCTGTTAAAAAATCCAATTTGACAATGTATTGTTCTGAAACTAAGCCGGAAGAAACATACAACTTCATCCCAAACCAGTCAAAGGCTCTCCCAAACTTGTCTGAGAAAATAGGGCTAGATACCAGGAGTGCTTGGAAGAAACTGATTTTGAGAGAAAGAAACAACTGCAGGATTTGCCCTTGGATTTCTAAAGACAAATTTGTGAGATAGTGGAACCTTGTATAACTTAACAGATTTCCTAGGTCCTCATGGCGGATTGTCAGGAGAAAGTACAGTTTTGTACCTACCATAAATGTAGATGTTCGAGTGTATATACTGCTGCAGTCATCACACTCGGGTTATCCTGCCATCAGGCGGTCCCCGCAGTCGGCCGAATCCCAAAATCTTGGTCCGGCATCGGTTGTCGTCGCTTCTTCCCTGACGTCAGTGCGACAGGGGGATAAAAGGGCAGCCGATGCCATTTTCTTCAGTTTTTCTTGCCACAGATGTCAGGTGCCCCCAACTAGGAAGGCAAAACAAATAACTATGCAAAAATACCTTAGTAGATAAACAATAGTACTAGCTGTTAGCAAATACACCATATAGACATGCATCCAATAGACTGATGTACATGGAGTTATAACCAACACCCTGGTATGTAGAGGGGATGGTGGGAGGGTAACCTGGACTGCAGCAGTATATACACTCTAACATCTACATTTATGGTAGGTACAAAACTGTACTATGTTCACTGTGTTATACTGCTGCAGTCATCACACTTGGGTTGAATCCCAAAGCTATGGATGGGTGGCTGGTACTAAACTGGGTTAGGTGAAGCTAGGATGTCCTGCAGGACTGCAGTGGCAAAACCAGCTGTGGTTTTTGAGTATAATGGAAGGTGGTAGTGCTTGGTAAAGGTGTGCACTGAACTCCAAGTGGAACCCCCCGAGAAAGGCTGCTGAGGTTGCTGTAGACCTGGTAGAGTGGGACCTAATATTAACAGGCACTGCTTTCCCATGGTGCGAGTAGCAAAAGCGGATACAATGTGTTATCCATTTGGAGATGGTCTGTTTTGAAATAGCCTTTCCTTGTGAACCTGCAGCATAGGATACAAAGAGTTGGTCAATTTTTCTGAAGGTCTTTGTCTTATCCAAATAGTAACGTGGCTGTCTGTGAATGTCCAAAGAGTGAAGGAGTCGTTCTCCTTTATTCTGGGGGTTTGGATAAAAGGTGGGTAAATGAATGGTCTGATTCAAAGCCACACTGGATACTACCTTTGGCATAAAGGTAGGGTTAGTACGTAAAGAGACTCTGTCCTGATGGAAAATTATGAAAGGTTCCACTGTCATAAGTGCCTATAGTTCTGAGACCCTGCGTGCTGAGGTGATAGCCAGCAACAGAGCTGTTTTCCATGATAAGTATTGTAGTTCTGCTGAGAAGGCTAGTTCAAAAGGAGGCAGTGTTAATTTTTCTAAAACGAAGTTGAGGTCCCAAGCTGGCGTTGGGGGTTTTCTGGGGGGGTCTTATATTCTTAGCCCCTCTGAGAAACTGCCTTAGTAAAGGGTGTGAGAATATGGGAGGATCCGTATTATATTGAGCTGAAATGGCTGAAGCATGGATCTTAATGGACGAGAAAGAAAGGCCTTTGTGTAGCACCTCAGTTAAGTATTGTAGTATTTGAGGAATGTTTGGTATCCAAGGATTCTGGCCTTTAGCCTGGTTCCAGGCACAAAATCTTTTCCATTTATCTGAGTAAGTTTTTCTGGTGCTGGGCCTCCTGGCCTCCAAAATGACATTCAGGACGTCCTTTGAGAGAAGTGTTGATTGATAATTCAAGGTATTCTCCATGCAGCTAAATTTAAAGTCCTGAGCTGACTGTGAAGGATCTGAAAGTTTTGCTGAGTCAACAGAAGTGGGAGTTGAGGTAAGATCCATGGAGAGCTGTGAGTCAAGGTCCTTAGTAATGGGTACCAGTGCTAACGTGGCCAGTCCGGAGCAATGAGGATCATTTGTGGTCTCTCTGATCTGACTTTCAGTAATACCTTGGTCAGGAGAAGTAGTGGTGGGAAGGCATAGACTGTCAATCCTGTCCAACTGAATGATAGGGTGTCCACTTTCCAGGCTAGGGAATGATAAGTCCTTGTGCAAAATTTCTGTAGTTGGCAATTGTTGGGGGAGGCAAATAGATCTATGTCTGGGCGTCCCCACCTTTAAGTTATCATTGAAAATACTTGTGGGTGTAGTCTCCACTCATGAGGATCTGCCAAATTTCTGCTTAATTCGTCTGCCAATATGTTTTCCTTTCCTGGCAGGAATTGTGCTTGCAATTGTACTTGGTAAGTCAATGCTGTGTTCCACAAGGTCATTGCCTGTCTGCATCAAGGGTAGGAGTGTGTTCCTCCCGGTTTATGTACCACATAACTGTGGTGTTGTCTGTCCTTATTAGTAATTGTCCTGGATGCAAGAGTTCCTTGAAGGCTGTCAGTGCATTTTGCACAGCTAGCATCTCCTTTTGGTTGATGTGTAGGTGCATTTGTTTTGCAGACCATTTGCCCTGTATGCACTGTCCTGCCATGTGTGCTCCCCAGGCTTAGTCTGAAGAATCTGTTGTCATAGTTTGGTTTGCTGGAGGTAAGACAAAAGGAAGACCCTTGTTTATTTGACATGCTTGAGCCCACCATAGGAACTATTTTTGAAGGCAGGGAATGAGAGGTATACTTGTTTCGAGGCTGTGCCTGTGTTGAGCCCACACACTTTTCAGGTACCATTGTAATTTCCTCATATGCAGCTTTGCATGTGGAATTAGTTAAATGCAGGATGCCATGAACCCCAATGCCTGCAGGATTTTCCTTGCAGTGAGCTGGGTAAAAGTTGCCATCTTTTTGAAGTAGTGAGTCAGTTGTTTTTGTTTGTCTGGCGTGAGATAAGCCATCTGGGCTGTTGTATTTAAGCTGGCACCGAATATTATGTCTTGTGAGGGTATTAGCTTGGATTCCTTTTTGTTTACTGTGTACCCTAGGCAACTTAGCAGCTTTGTTACAAATGCCAGATGCTGTAATAGAATGGTCTTGCTGTCCACTTGGATCAGGCAGTCGTCCAGATATGGATAAATTTGTATTCCTTGTTGTCTGCAGTATGCAATTACTGATGCCAGGCATTTCGTAAATACTCTGGGTGCAGTAGATAAGCCAAAGGGCAATGCAGAGAATTGATAATGTGTTGTACCTGCCAAAAATCTGAGGTATCTTCTGCAATTTGTCTGATAGGGACATGCAGGTATGCCTCTTTGAGGTCCAACGTTACCAGCCAAGACTCCTTGCCCAGCAAGGGAAGAAGCTGCTGTAGTGTGAGCATTTTGAATATGGGTACCTCCAGGTATGTGTTTAGAATTGAGAGGTCTAAAATGGGTCTCCAGGCTTTGTCCTTTCTTGGTACTAGAAATAGTCTTGAGTAAAAACCTTGACCTTGCTCCTTTGTAGGTACCTTTTGAATTGCTTTCATATCCATGAGAGATGAAATTTGCATTAGTGCCTCTGCCCATTGGTTTGGAGGCAGATTTGGCATGCCACTCATCCGTGGTAAAGTGTGGAAATGAAATCTGTAGCCTCGGGTAATAATATCCAGAACCCATTTGTCCTTTGTTATGATGCGCCAATTTTGTGGAAATAGAGCCAGTTTTCCTCCCAAAGGTGCTTCCAGGGCAATTTTGCTTGGCAGGCGAAGAGGGAAGTCATTGTGTTTGTTTCCTGAGGGGTTGAGATCTTTCGTCTCCACCTCTTTGAGTTGTTGTATGCCATTGTCTAGGCCTGAAAGAACCTTGTGGCTGTCCTCTGCCCCTTGGGTGTCTGTACCTACCCCTTTGGGGTCTGTCTGATGCAGGAAAGGACCAGTTTTTTGACTGCCAGTTTCTGCTGAAACGAGGAGGTTGTACCTGTAAAAAATATTTAACTGTCTCTGCATAGATTTTGCCTTTTCTTCCATTTTCTTTAAAACTTCCTCTGCTTTGACACCAAATAACACATCTTTCTGCAATGGAGCATCCAATAACTTTGCTTTGACATGTTCTGGTAAGGCTTGCTCTTTTAGCCAAGCATGTCTACGTAGTACAGATCCTGTGACAGCTGCTCTACATGAAGCTTCCAATGAATCAAAACCACACTGTAAGGTATGCTTTCCCACCTGTTCTGCTGCATGCAGCAAATCCTGCATCTCTTTGAAATCAGGTTGATCTGTCTGAGGGATCATTTTCTGCTTTAACTGCGTAATCAAGTACTGCTGGTATTTTAGCATGTGGAATTGGCAGTTTAAAGCCCTTATGGCCAAAGTGGCAAACGTATACACTTTCTTCCCTCATCTTTCTAATGCACTGGAATCTCTCTCAGAAGGTAGTGGATTCTTAGCAGTAAAGGCCTTAACCCCTTTGGGACCCTGGGAAATGGTTTTGGGGTCTGCAACAGGGCTTTTATATCGAAACTTATGAGAATCAGGAACTCGGTAGTATCTGTCTGGTTTAGCTGGTGCAGGAGGTAAGGAATCTGGGTTTAGACTAGATTCGGTGTAAACATCATCCAAAATGTCTAAAACTGGAGGAATTGCAAGGGGTCTATGCTGTGGAAGAAGAAGAAACTCACGGAGTCTTTTCTTAGAGTCAGAGTAATCTTGGCCTTCCCAGTGGAAGTGTTCCCACATGGTGTGTAAAGTTTCCCCAAAAGAGTAGTCTTTGGGGGGGGGGGGCAGAGGGAATGGACTCTTCAGCATCTGAGTCTTCATAAGGAGAGAAGGAATAATCCTGGTCCTCAGAGTTAGCTGAGGAAATGGATGCTTGGTCAGAGGAAGGATAATCTTCCTCCAGTCTAGGTCTTTTGTCAGGAGGGGGTTGTGAACCCCTGATAAGAGTAATTAAATCCTCAGCCATCTTAAGCATCTGTTTTTTAGGCATAGGGGCCTGTGGGGGGGTCTGTGGACCTGGTTTCCTAACTTTTAAGGGCTTTAAGTTTAGCATAAGACTTAATAGAGATAGTTGTCGGTTTGAAGACACCTTCAGAAACCGAAGGCCTGTCCAAAATCTACGGATCACCGTCAGGGTTGGCGTCCGAGGGTTGAGATGGAACCGGCTCCTGAGGCCCAGCTGATTCGGTCTGGGAGGCCGTCAGAATTTCTAAATCAGCAGTAGTCAAGGGCTGCGTAGGCACCTCACTGAAAACCGGAGAACCGGCGGCAGGCCTTGCTGAGGCCTCGGTATCTGGTCTTGGCCTTGGTTGCCTGTCCTTATCCTAGCGTTTTTAAATCATTGCTGATGCCGGTTGCTCTGACGACATGCTATAGTTAAATTTTCTGCCAAAATAATGTCGGGCGAAATCTTCCCGACGCTTGATTGTACGTTTGTTGAACCTAGCACAAAACCGACAACCAGAGACATCACGGTCTGGGCCTAGGCAAGGAATACAATAAGAATGAAAATCCTTATGAGGTATTTGCTTCCCACAAGAAATGCAATTATTAACTTTGTCTGACATCGGTCTGAGGCAAGAAAAGTTTCCTTGACGGGGTACTTAGCTTTAGAGAAGACTTCGGGCTGAAATTCAATTTGAAAATCTCAGGAGCTAGCCGACTGGCACTTGCGAACTGCTTCTGCATCAGGCACCGCGCGGCAAGAAAGACTGAAGAAAATGGCGTTGGCTGCCTCTTTTATCCCCGTTGCACTGACGTCAGGGAAGAAGCGATGAGAAACGACGCCGGACCAAGACTTTGGGATTCGGCCGACTGCGGGATCACTTGGCGGCAGGATAACCCGAGTGTGATGACTGCAGCAGAATAACACGATGAACATCTGATGGCTGCATTAGAAGTGTCTTCTGAGGCAATTAAAACAGGGGGAGTGGACAGTGGTTTATGACAGTACACCTGCAACAAGTCTTATAACCTCTGCAGGATCACAGACATTTCTTTTTGTTCCTACTTAAATAACCCCTTCATTCTGCCAATGCTGTCAGAAAAAAGACAACTCTTCAACTGGAGAGACTGAAGATGTGTAGTCCACATACTCAGTCTCCAGGTTATGTGGTGTGGAAATTTCTGAGACAAGATCTAATTCTACCTCCTGAATGGGTGGATGACCTCTTCCCTTTGTTGCAAATGCAATGACTAAAAAGTTTTAAATAAGGCTTTGGGCAAAGGCAAACCAATCATCTTTTGTTCCCAATAAAGGGTCAGAAGTATACTTCAGTTTGTGCTACTTTCCCTGGAAGTATCTAAAGAAAAGGAGCACTCGGATGTAAAGTCATCACTTAAGGAATCTGATTCCGCAGTACGACCCTACAGGAATTAACATCTGCTCTCTCCTCCATTCCCAGGAAGTGGTTCTCTCCTAAACAAAGAGGTTGTTTGAGTGCCCTTCAAGGAGGTGCTCATCTCCTGGCCCTTAGCAGCTTCAAGAAGTGCAAGACCAGAGGAGTCAAAAGAAACCAATGGATGATCCAAAGCCTCAGAAATGGTCACAGCAGGGTCACTAATCAAAGGCTAAGGCAAAAAGGAAGCCAGAATGGAAACAGAAGCCTCCCTAGATACTTTTCTTGGGGAATGGAATGGGAACATCTAAGGAAGCAGAACCTTGCTGCTTCACTCTATAAGGAAGTGTCTTTGACCTCTGGTTTTCCAAGTGTGACAGGATGGAACTACAAACTGAACAGGACTGAGCATGTGCCTCCCATAAGCAAAGGGGAAAGATGTGTGGTAATCATTATTGGGAGTATGGCAGCCACACAAACACTTCCACTTTCTTTTAGACAAATTCTGAGAGAAAAAAATGACGCTTTTCTCACCAAAAAAAAAAAAAAATCAAAGGAAGTCCACTATGCTGTACTTATCTGCACACTTTGATGAAAAACTGGCTGACACCAGAACATGAAAAGTTGCAGCACTAAGCAAGACTTGCTGGTTACATCAGCAACAAGAAAAGTACAGTTTTGTACCTACCATAAATGTAGATGTTCGAAGATCCACATTGCTGCAGTCCTTACACTTGGGTAGTCCGCTGTCCTCGGTCGGCCCGAATATCAAAGTATTAGGCTGATGTCGGTCAAAGCGCATAAGACTGACATCAGGACGTCAGGGTACAAATGCGCATGACCGACGTCATATCCTCAGTCTTTTCTTGCCCCAGATGTCAGAAGACCCTAAAAAGAAAGGTCAAAACCAAAAGACAGCAAACAACCAACCAACCACCCTTGCACGAATAATATGTACAATATATACAATATACACAATATTTACAACCCAACCCACACAACCGCCTCTAACAACAGAGGGGAAGGAGGGAGGGTAAATTGGACTGCAGCAATGTGGATCTTCGAACATCTACATTTATGGTAGGTACAAAACTGTACTATGTTCTTCATCTCACATTGCTGCAGTCCTTACACTTGGGTAGAATCCCAAAGCAGAGGTAAGGGAGGATGGCAAAATTATAAAGCAGCAGGAGCTGCCAAAATGCCCTGTAAAATAGCAGTGGCAAAACCAGCCCTAGATTTAGAGTAAAGTGGAAGGTGATAATGCTTAGAGAAAGTATGCACTGAACTCCAAGTAGCTGCCTCCAAAATATCTTTAGTTGCCACCCCCTAAAAAGCTGTAAGTGGAAGTAGCCCTAGTGGAATGAGGCCTAATCCCAGCTGGAATCTCCTTACCATGATGGGAATAACAGAAAGCAATGCAAAACCCAATCCACTTAGAAATAGTTTGTTTTGACACAGGCTTGCCCTGAGAACTCAAAGCAAAAGAAACAAATAACTGCTGAGACTGCCTGAACCCTTTAGTTCTGCTCAAATAATATCGCAACTGCCTGTGTACATCTAAAGTGTGCAAAATCTTTTCCCCTTTATTTTGGGGATTTGCATAAAAAGTAGGCAAATGAATAGTTTGGTTTAAAGCCACACTAGAAACCACTTTAGGCATAAAGGAAGGATTAGTACAAAGATACCCTATCCTTATGGAAAATTAAGAAAGGCTCAACTGCCATAAGGGCCTGTAATTCAGAAACCCTTCTTGCAGAGGTAATGGCCAACAAAAAAGCAGTCTTCCATGATAAATATTTCAACTCGGCAGTAGCTGCAGGCTCAAAAGGTTGTAGAGTGAGTTTCTCCAACACAAAATTGAGATCCCAAGCAGGAGTAGGAGCTCTATGGGGGTCTTATATTCTTTGCCCCTCTAAGAAATTGCTTGAACAAAGGATGAGAAAACAATGGTGGGTCACAGTTATAGTGAGCAGAAATTGCTGCAGCATGAACCTTAATAGAAGAGAAGGACAAACCTTTGTCCAGTAACTCAGTAAGATATTGAAGAGCCACACTTAAATTAGGCCCAGAAACATCAAATTCCTTTGCTGTACTCCAAAATAAAAATCTCTTCCATTTATCTGCGCACACTTTCCTTGTACTAGGCCTTCTGGCTTCCAAAATAACATTCAAAACTTGCTGTGGAAGTTGAGACCCTCCAGGGTTCAAAACAGAATATGCCAGGCTGTTAGGTGAAGAGAGTGAAGTTTGACATTGAGTAAATGACTGTTCTCCTGAGACAGCAGGTGTGGAATCGAAGGCAAAGGCCATGGAGGCTCCGTACCAGACTTCTCAGTAATGGGTACCAATGCTGTCGAGGCCAATCTGGAGCTATTAAAATCATCTTTGGCTTGTCCTGTCTGACCTTTAGGAGTACCTTTGGGAGGAGAGGCAGAGGTGGAAAGGCATACACATGAAGATTGCTCCAATTGAAAGAAAGAGCATCCACTTTCCAGGCTGTGGGATGAAACCTTTTTGTGCAAAACTTTGGCAGCTGATAGTTTAGTGGAGAAGCGAACAGATCTATGTCTGGAGTTCCCCATGACACTGTCAATTTCTGAAATACTTGAGGATCCAATTTCCACTCGTGGGGATCCATAATTCGTCTGCTCAACACATCTGCTAAGGAGTTCTGTGCTCCCGGCAGAAACCTTGCCTGAAGATTTAGCTGTAAACTGAGAGCTGTCTCCCACAAAATCATTGCTTGCCTGCATAGAGTATAAGAATGTGTTCCCCCTTGCTCGTTGATGTACCACATGACAGTTGTGTTGTCTGTTAGAATCAACACCTGCCCTGGAAGAAGTAAATCCTTGAAAGCTATTAATGCAAATTGGACTGCTAACATCTCCTTCAAGTTGATATGTAGATGTTGTAGTCTGGCAGGCCACGTGTCTTGTATCCACTTTCCATTTAGATGAGCTCCCCAAGCTTTGTCTGAGGCATCTGTCGTTAGAATCTGACTCGCCTCTGGCCGGGTCACAGAGAGTCCCTTGTTTAGGTGACATTCCTGAGCCCACCACAAAAATTCCTTTTGAATGCAAGGTATTATCTGAATGACAGTGTCCATATCCTGGCAGTGCTGTGTCCATACATTTTGAGATACCATTGTAGCTTCCTCATATGCAGTTTGGCATTGGGAAGCACCAGAATACAAGATGCCATGAACCCCAAGGCTTGAAGGACTGTCTTTGCAGTCAGCCTGGACTGATGAGACAATTGATGGAAGTAAAGGGAAAGATTCTTTTGTTTGTCCGGGGTCAAAAGGCCATCTGGGATGCTGTATTCAGTCTTACACCCAGAAAGCACATGTCCTGAGAGGGTACTAGACTGGACTTTATTTCGTTCACAGAATACCCCAGGCATCTTAGCACTGCTATCACATATTGCAAATGATGAAGAAGTTCGTCCTTCCTTGAGCCAGAATCAGGCAATTGTCCAAATAAGGATAAATCTGTATTCCTTTTAGCCTGAAGAAAGCTATCACTGGAGCCAGAACTTTCGTGAACACTCTGGGCGCAGTAGATAAGCCAAAGGGCAATGCAGAGAACTGATAATGAGAAGTCCCAGCCCGAAAACGCAGATACTTCCTGCAACTTAGTCTGATAGGAACATGAAGGTAAGCCTCCTTGAGATCCAGAGTTACCATCCAGTGATCTTTGCCCAGCAGAGGTAAAAGCTGTTGCAACGTCAACATTTTGAACTTGGGAATGTCCAGATAAGTGTTGAGGATAGATAAATCCAAAATTGGTCTCCACGTGTTCTCCTCCTTTGGTACTAGGAACAGGCGAGAATAAAATCCTAGGCCCACTTCTGGCAGAGGGACCGGCTGTATTGCCCCTATTTGAAGTAGCAGAGAAATTTGTTTGTGAGCCTCTATTCTTTGCTGAGGAGGAACGTCTGGCATGCCTTTGAAAGGAGGCAAGGTATGGAAATAAAACTTGTAACCTTGGTGTATGATATCCAATACCCATCTGTCTTGGGTAATTAAACTCCAATTTTCCTTGAAAAGTGCCAATCTTCCTCCCAAAGGTGCTGCCAGACGAGAAGGCTCTGGCAGCTGAAAAGGTAGGTCATTGGGCCTGTTTTCGAAAGGACTGACCCCTGCCCTCACCCGAAGACTGTGCAGGTGAACTCCCTGTTCTAGGCCTGAAAGAGCCCTGAGCTCTGCCCCTACCACGTCTAGATCTACCCCTAGAGTGGGAATCATAAGAAGGATACGTCCACCCCTTGGTAGGCCAATTCCTACTAAACTTCGGAGGCTGAACCTGCAAAAAATCTTTAACAGTCTGCATAGACTTAGCCTTGTCTTCCATTTTCTTTAAGACTGCCTCCACAGGTGAACCAAACAACACATCTGACTGTAAAGGAGCATCTAAAATCCTTGTCTTAACATGGTCAGATAAATTCTGATCCCTCAGCCAGGCGTGCCTGCGAAGTACTGACCCAGTGGCAGCCACCCTAGACGAGGCCTGTACAGCATCAAAACCACATTGCAAAGAATGCTTACCCACCTGTTCAGAAACATGTACCAAATCTTGTAATTCTTTACACTCAATACCTTCCGCCAGAGCATCTACCTTAGACTTCAATTGAGAAAGTAGATAGTTTTGGTATTTCAACATGTGAAACTGGCAATTCAAAGCCCTCATAGCTAAGGTGGAAGAAGTATAGACTTTCTTTCCCCATCTATCCAAAGCCCTGGCCTCTTTATCTGGAGGAACCGGATTTTTTACAACAGAAGCCTTGACACCCTTAGGCCCCTGACTAACAGTTTCTGGGTCCGCCCTAGGACTCTTAAAAAGATATTTATGAGCTTCAGGCACCCTGTAATACCTATCCGGTTTAACAGGAGCAGGAGGCAAAGAATCAGGATTAAGAGAAGCCTCTGTAAACACATCTTCCACAACATCCAGAACAGGAGGTATAGCCAAAGGCCTATGCTGGGGTAAAAACAAAAATTCCCGAAGCCTTTTCCTGGAATCAGAGAAGTCCTGACCTTCCCACTTAAAATGTTCCCTCATGGAATGAAGAGTCTCTGAAAAAGAAAAATCCTCTGGAGGAGAAGCAGAAGGAGTAGAATCATCCACATCAGAATCAGAATAAGGAGAATACTCCTGCAAGTCTTCAGCCGAAGACTCTGAAACATCTGAAGCCTGCTCAAAACTCCCCAACTCTGGTTCCACCCTAGGCCTCTTAGGAGGGGGTAAAGAACCTCTAATCAAAGTAATTAAATCTTCTGCCATTTTAAGCATGTGCTTCTTGGGCACAGATCCTGATGAACTAGGAGTGACACCAACAGAAGCTAAACCTGGCCTGCCTCTGGGAGAAGCCTTGGAAACAGAAGGAGAGGGCCTAACCACCCTAGGAAGGGAGGGGAGTACAGTAACCTGAGAAGCCCCTTCAGCCTGACCTGCCTCCTGAGAGGCCACATCCTGCAATAACAAAGTCTCCCCCTGGGGCTCTAGAGAAACCTCCGGGAACCCGGTTCCACCGACACCTCTAAAGAACCGGCGACGGCACGGACGACTCTTCTTGCCTGGGCTTAGCCGCTTTGTCTTTGCGCTTCGAAGAAGCGGGCGCCGGAGCATCCGACGGCATATTATAATTGCACCGCTTCAAGACCAACCTGGCACAATCTAACCTTCGCTTAATAGTGCGCTTATTGAACCTAGCACAAAAGCGACACCCAACAACGTCGTGCTCAGGCCCCAAACAAGGAATACACAAAGTATGATAATCTCTATGGTATCTGTTTCCCACAAGAAATACAGTTATTCACTTTTCTGACATCCGGTAAACCACTGAGGCAAGAAAAACTTAAATATTCCCCAACGGGGTACTTAGCCAACTTTGACTCGGTCTGAAACTCCGAATTCGAAAAATTTCAGAACGCCGAACGGCACTTGCAACGCTGCTTCTGCATCGGACCATGCGGCAAAAAAGACTGAGGATATGACGTCGGTCATGCGCATTTGTACCCTGACGTCCTGATGTCAGTCTTATGCGCCTTGACCGACGTCAGCCTAATACTTTGATATTCGGGCCGACCGAGGACAGCGGACTACCCAAGTGTAAGGACTGCAGCAATGTGAGATGAAGAACATCTTATGTCTTTTGGTGATCATAAATCTACTTCTATGCTAGCTTGCTCTCAAGATCCAACGGACATAGGGGTGCATGGAAGCTACATTAAAACTCTGGAAGTTGGCCGGACATACAGTCCTTGCTGAAGTACAGTTGTGGAAGATCGTCTCATAATAAAAGACGTCATAATTCTCACTGTTTCGGTGTTCTTTACTCTTTGGATATCCTGTCGAGGATAGCCAAATATTCAGTCAGCATATGAAATCCTTTACATCTTTCAGTGTCGTATGCCCTAAGTGCAATCCAAAGGGTACATATGTCACATACAAACACCTAACCCTCAGAAATTAAGTGTCCCAGAACTATTCAACTCCAGAAGAAAGTAATAACACAGGAAGAGAAGATGATGATGATAAAAGAAAAAACCCTCAGCCAGAAGGAAACAAAGTGAAGTAGCAGGGGGCATGAAGGAGGGATAAAATACCTCAACAGTGAGAATTAGAACATCTACTGCTACAGTAAGATCTTACATGACTGTCCTACGTCCTTCCTTATCACTGTTGCAGTATTCTTTACTCTAGGGAGAGTACACAAGCTACTGTAAAGAATAAGAGGAAGACGCCACAGACTAGCCCTCCAAAAACCCAAGAAGGATGGACCTGGCAAAACCTACATTGGCCCTAGAAATAGCACCCAACTTGCAGTGTTCGTGCAAGTATGAATAGATGCCCAAGTACCAGATTTCAAGATGAATCCAGTAACCAGACCCTTGAAAAAAAGCACCAGAAGAGACCACTGCCCTGGCAGGAGCACAAACAGAAGAGGAAAGCTGCTTGCTATGAAAGAAATAGCAAAAAGAAATGGCCTTACAAATCCAGGAGTAGATGGTTTGCTTAGACAGCGCCATACTGAATTTTCTGGCATGAAAGGAAACAAATCTGCTCAGATTTCCCAATATGTTTTGTCCAAGTAATATCTGGGTCGCCTATGTAAATCAAGGTGTGAAGAACCCTCTCACTAGGATTTTGTGGGTAAGAAAAAAAGGAAAATGAATTGACTGATTCGAAGACAAATCATTAACCATCTTGGGCATCAAAGGAGGACTGATACAAAGCCAAAACAGGTGGAACCGTCATGAGTGCTTGAACTTCATAGACCCTCTTGGCAAACTTAAGAGCTATTAATAATACAGTCTTACAAATACAATTTGGATGGAAGAAGAAACTGCAGGCTCAAAAAGGGACTGGGCCAATTTCTCAAGAACAAAATTAAGGTCCCAAGGAGGAGGAATGGGCTTTCTTGGAGGCCAAATTTGAAGGATGCCTTTCAAAAATTGTTTGACTTCAAAACTAGAAGCCAAAGGTGGGTTCACAGGCAGACAAGGGGAAATGACTACCGAATTAACTTTAGCAAGATGAATATACCAAACCAGAAGTAACGAACTCACACAAGTAAGAAAAGACTGAAGGAACCCTCACAGAAAAAGAGTCTAAGTCATGCTTGAGACACCAAATAGAAAAAAAAATCTTCCATTTAATCACATACAGCTTCCTAGTAGTGGGTTTTCTGGCCTACTGCAAAACCCAAAGAACATCCTCAGAAAATTGGCACAAAAAGGCATCAAAATCCTAACACCCAAAGTGTCAGTTAAGAGTGGATAAGTGAGGGTGAATGAGAAATACCTTGTCTTGTGTGATAAAATTCATTCTGTGAGGTACCTTGTGATAACTGACCCTGGCCAGATGAAACATAAGGGGGAACCAACACTGTCTTGGCCAAGAATATTTTAGGTGTGTCCCACATAACCTTGTGCAGGACCGTCGGTAGTAGAAGTGGGGATAGGCATAGAGAAACATACCCTTCCAAGAAATAAATACAGTTTTGTAAAATCTTGCCATAATAGTTTCTTTATTGTTGCAGTATTCTTCACTTACGGGATCTCCTGTCAAGGATAGCCCACCATCCAGCCAGCATATCACAGCTTTCAGCTTACATAGGTGCCATACATCACATGTATGCTCCCCTTGCATGACATAGGATATAAAGGTGACATACAGACTCAGAATTGGAAAAATCCAAGCAGGAACAGAACCCCCTCAGGGACCAATAGGAAAATGTGCATCCAAAAGGAAAAATAAAGAAGGAAGAGGGGGGCCCTTGGACCAGGAGGGCAACCAAAACACAGGCAACAGTTAGGGCAGAGGGGGAAGAAGGGAGGACTAAATACTACAAAGGTGAAGAGAAGAACATGTATTGTTATGGTTTGGTTTTACACAACTGTACGATGTCCTTTCATATCACTGTTGCAGCATTATTAACCCAAGGGAGAGTACAAGAGCTCAAAAGGAAGCCTGGGAGGAGAAAGGTACAGAGGAAAGCACCACAAACCCATGCAGAATAGCTCTAGCAAAGCTGATCTGGCCCTGTAAACAACTTCCAACTTTTAATGCTTAGTGAAAGTATGAACAGAAGACCAAGAAGCAGCCTCAGTGATGGAATCGGTATCCAGACACTTGAAAAAAGCACTAGAAGAGGCAACTCTTCTAGCAGAATGCATCTTTATAGACTAGGAAAGATATCTGCCATGAGAAGAATAACAAAAACCTTACAGTTTGTTATATTTTATCTGCTTTTTCACGTAACATAGAAACAATAGAAATTGCATCATTCAAGCCTGGGGGGAACATTGCAGCTAACCTAAGCTGCCATTCTGTTACTTTTTTCTTTAAAATGTTTTTCCAGTCTACCCCCTGCCATCCAGTTTAACAGTTTCCACTATTCCAAATAAAAACTTATCAAAGTTAGAACAAGTCTGATGTTAGTATTTAAAATGCCTTTTTTATGCATTCTTTGTTATTCTGATGAAGTCTGTCTTTATTGAGACAAAAGCGCTCAATAACTGTGTTAATAAGACTTTTGAGGATTACACCAGCTACGGTGGTGATTACTTGGACTACATCTTTTTTAGGTGTACAGAAACAGCCACTTTCCAGGAAACAACGGGACATCCACTTTCTATGCAAGATGAGTTTGAACTCAGGAAGACAACAGATGAAGTTGTTCAGAGAGAAAGCAAACAGATCTACCTGAGGACTACATCACAGATGAATAATGTCCAGGAACACATCTCTGTGAAGCATCCAATCTTGAGCTTGTGTGATGGACCTGCTCAAGGAGTCTGCCACTAGGTTGTGCTCTGAGGGAATGTAAACCGCCTGAAGAGTCCCTTGATACTAGACAGCTAGATCCCAGACTTGAAGAGCTCATGTGTAAAGGTGCCCCCCCCCCAGCTTGTTGACATACCACATCACTGTGCATGTTTGTTCATGCTTCTGAAAACTTTGAAGGGCCCAGGAAGGAGGAGGAGGAAATGAAAGGCTTGCAGAGCCCTCATCTCCTTTACAATGGGTGTGGTCTGACTACTGATGAGGCTGGAGACCCTGAATCTTTAGGGGGCCACAGAAGGCAGGCCACCCTCAGTTTGAGACATCTGTAAAGAGCTACTGAGTGGGAACTACAGCTTGAAAAGGAAGCCCCAGTTTGAGAGAAAGTTGATGAATCCAGCACTGAAGCTCAAGCATGCGATAGGGAAGCAAATGTACTGGGAACTCCAGGAGGTGTCAATGCTGAAACCACACCAAATTGAAACATCACTGCAGCTTCCTCGTATTGAGCCTGGCGAGAGGAAGCATGGGGGTATCTGAAGCCATGAACCCAAGAACACTGAGAAATTCCCTGGCCGTGACAAATGCCAGGGGAAGAAGGGATTGAAAAAAAGGTCATCAGAGAGACAGCCTTGGTGCAGGCAGAGATGCCAACATGGAAACTGTCTGAAGTCTGCAACTGAAGAAAACATGATTCTGGGAAGGCATCAGAACTGACTTCAGGAAGTTTATGGTGAAATCCAGATGGTGTACAAGGCAAGCAGTAAACTTGAGATCAGGAAGCAGCTTGAATAAAGAGATCATCTAGATAGTGAAAAAGTACAGTTGTGTACACTTACCATAAATGTAGATGTTCGCGTGTATTCACTGTTGCAGTCATCACACTTGGTTTATCCTGCCAGGGGTGCCCCTCAGTCGGCCAGAATATCAGAGGCTTAGTATTTCTGCGTTGGTTGCTGTCGCTCTAGAACTGACGTCAGGTCATCAGTGGTATAAAATCAGGCAGCCGATGCCATTACATCAGTTTTTCTTGCCCCAACTGTCAGGAGCCCCCCAAAAAGGGAGCTAGGTTATGGTGGAAGAACACCACTAGTAGAAAGTAAATACCAAGCATTCCTTGTAAGGAGATTAGAAGAGAGAGAGAGATAGAGAGACAAAGGGGATGGAGGGAGGGAAACCAGGACTGCAACAGTGAATACACTCAAGCATCTACATTTATGGTAAGTGTACAATAATGTACTGTTCTTCGTGTTTCACTGTTGCAGTCATCACACTTGGGTTGATTCCCAAAGCTGAAGAAAAGGGTGGAGGCAGTCAAGAAGACTGGGGGCTGGCTAGGATGCCCTGCAAGACTGCGGTGGCAAAGCCTGCCCTGGATTTGGAGAAGATAGGTAGGTGGTAATGCTTGGTGAAGGTATGAACAGAAGTCCATATTGCAGCCTCCAGGATGTCCCTGGTGGGGACCCCTCTGAGAAAACCTGCAGAGGTGGAGGTTGCCCTGGTGGAATGCATCCTGACCTCCTAAGGGGGTGTTTCCCCATGCTGTTTGTAGCAGAAATGGATGCAGTGTGTTATCCATTTGGAGACTGTTTGTTTGGATATGGCCTTGCCCTCTGCCCCTGCTGCGAAGCTGACTAGCAATTGGTCAGTTTTCTAAAAGATTTAGTCCTATCCAGATAGAATCTGAGCTGTCTGTGCATATCTAGAGAGTGCAGAATCCTTTCCCCCTTGTTTTGAGGGCTAGGGAAAAAGGTGGGCAAATGAATGGATTGGTTGAGGGCCACACTGGACACCACTTTAGGCATGAAGGATGGGTTAAGTCCTGAGGGAGAACCTGTCAGCATGGAAAATGATGAAGGGCTCTACATCCATGAGTGCTTCTAGCTCTGAAACTCTTCTAGATGAAGTGAAGGCCAGAAGCAAGGCTGTTTTCCAAGAGAGGAATTTTAACTCTGCTGAAGCTGCAGACTCAAAGGGTGGAAGGGTGAGCTTTTCCAACACAAAGTTAAGGTCCCAAGCTGGGGTAGGAGCTCTTCTGGGTGGCCTTAAGTTGCTAGCCCCTCTTAGAAACTGTTTGATGAGAGGGTGTGAGATGACAGGTGGCTCTGTGCTGTAATGTGCAGAGATGGCAAAGGCATGAATTTTAATAGAAGAGAAGGATAGAACCCTGTGTAGTAGGTCTACTAGGTAATCCAGGATGAGAGGTAGGGAGGGCTGTGCTGTTTAGGCTCCCTTAGCCTGGATCTAGGTGCAAAACCTTTTCCACTTGTCAGCATAGGATTTTCTAGTGCTGGGGCATCTGGCCTCACGTATAACATCCAGGACCTGTTTGCTTAGGGTGGCAGCTGCAGGAGAGGTCAGGAATAAGCCAGGCTGCCAGGTCCAGGGTCTGCAATTGTGGATGCTTGAATTCTCCATTCTTCTGGGTCAGGAGTGTTGGGATCTGAGGTAGTGCCATGGTGGCAGGGGTGACAGGCTCTGCAGCAGTAGGTACCCTTGCTGGCATGGCCAGTCTGGGGCAATCAAGATTGCCCTTGGTTTTTCCTCCCTTATTTTGAGCAGTACCCTCGAAATGAGTGGTAGAGGGGGAAATGCATAGATTGAGAGGTTTACCCATTGGAAGGATAGAGCATCCACTTTCCAGATCTTGCTGTGAGGTTCCCTGGTGCAGAATTTGCTGAGCTGATGATTGGAGTGGGAGGCAAAGAGGTCCACCTTAGGGGTTTCCCCATGTCTGGGTTACAAGGTTGAAGCTTCTGTGGTCTAGCTGCCACTTGTGTGGGTCTAGGAGGTTTCTGCTAAAGTTGTCTGCCAGAGAGTTTAGGGAGCCTGGCAGGAATTGTGCTAGCAGGTGTACTTGCATAGCTGAGGCTGTGTGCCAAAGGATCATGGCAAGCCTGCAAAGAGGATAAGAGTGAGTCTCTCATTGCTTGTTGATATACCACATCACTGTGGTATTGTCTGTTTTCATCACTAGCAGCCCCGGGGAGAGTAGGGGTCTGAAAGCTGTCAGGGCGTGCTGAACAGCTAGCATCTCTTTTTGGCTGATGTGCAGATGTATTTGATTTGTGCTCCAATGGCCCTGAATGCACCTGCCATCCACGTGTGCGCCCCAGGCATAGCCTGATGCGTCTGTGGTGAGGGCGTGGGTGGCATGGGGTTGTGAGAAGGGAAGTCCCTTCTTGTGGTTGCATACTGCTGCCCACTAAAGAAAATCTTTCCTTAGACAGGGTATTACAGGTATGATAGTTTCCAGGTCTTGAGAGTGTTGACACCAAAGGCGTTTTAGGTACCATTGTAGTTTCCTCATATGCAATCTGGCATATGGAATGAGTAGCATGCAGGAGGCCATGAACCCTAGAGCTTGCAGGATTTTCCTTGCGGATAATTTGGTTCTGGTGGCTAGTTGAGAGAAGTAGCCTGTTAGGTAGGCTTGTTTTTCTAGAGTAAGGAATGCCATCTGGGATGCTGTGTCCAGGCTTGCTCCCAGGAATACATTTTTTTTGTGTGGGTACTAGTTTTGATTTCTTTTCGTTGATAGTGTACCCCAGGGAGGTCAGTAGGTCCTTTACAAAGGTTAGGTGCTGTAACAGCTTTTCCTGACTCTCTGCCTGAGTCAGGCAATCATCTAATTAAGGGTAAATTTGAATTTTTCTTTGTCTGCAAAAATCAATGGCTGGAGACAGGCATTTTGTGACAACTCTGGGAGCAGTAGATAAGCCAAAGAGAAGCATGGAGAACTAAAAGTGCATAGATCCTGCCCGGAAATGTAGATATTTCCTGCAAGATTCCCTGATTAGGATGTGTAGGTAGGCCTCTTTTAGGTCTAGGGTGGCTAACCAAGCATCCTTGGAAAGCATAGGAAGAAGCTGCTGGAGGGTGAGCATTTTGAATTTTGGTATCACCAGAAAGGTATTTAGAATGGATAAATCAAGGATAGGGCGCCAGGTGCCCTCTTTTCTGGATACCAGGAAGAGTCTGGAATAGAAACCTTGGCCTATCTGGTCTGCAGGAACATGCTGTATTGCCCTCATGGAGAGCAGGGATTGGACTTGCTTCTTGGCCTCTGTCCACTGGTTTGAAGGAAGATCTGGAAACCCTTTTGGGGTTGGCAGTGTGTGGAAATAGAATCTGTATCCCTGGGACACTATGTTGAGGACTCATCAGTCGTTGGTAATAGCGGCCCAGTTGTTTGCATGGAAGGAGCGTTTTCCTCCTAGGGACACAAGCAGCTGGGCAGAGGTGAGGGGTGGAGGTGTAAAGTCATTGTGAGTTTTTACCATAAGGGGGTGGCTTAGCACTCCATGTTTTTGAAGAAGAGGAACTCCACTGATTAGATCTCTACATTCCCTGGGACTGTTGTCTGGGGTGTCTGCTTCCCCTGGGTCTTGGCTGAGATGGCCTGGAGGGGGACGGAAAGGACCAGTGCTTGGAGGGGCAATGCCTACTGAACCTCGGAAGCTGCACCTGCAAAAATTCTTTAACTGTATGCATAGATTTAGCCTTTTCTTCCATCTTTTTAAGACCTCTTCTGCCTTAGTGCCAAACAAATTGTCTTTGTTCAAAAGTGCGTCCAATAATTTTGATTTGACATGGTCTGGCAAGGTCTGTTTCTAAAGCCAATCATGCCTTCTAAGGACAGAACCAGTGACTACTGCCCTGCAAGATGCTTCTAGGGCGTCAAAGCCACATTGCAAGGTGTGCTTAGTATCTTGGCCTGCAGAATGCATAAGCTCTTGTAATACTTTATTTTCTGCACAAGCAGGAAAGGAAGATATTTTTTGTTTGAGGAGTTCCATGGTATGCTGCTGATATTTCAGAATGTGGAACTGACAATTTAGTGCTCTAATAGCAAGGGTTGCAGAGGTGTATACTTTTTTACCCCATCTGTCTAAAGCTCAGGAATCCCTGTCTCAGGGAGTGTGATTCTTAGCTAAGGTTGCTTTCATTCCTTTAGGTCCTTGGGAGATGACCTCTGGGTCAGCAGTAGGATTTTTGAAAAGGAATTTCTGAGAGTCAGGGACTCTGTAGTACCTGTCAGGTTTCCTGGGAGTAGGAGGAAGGGTGCCAGGAGTCAAACTGGATTCCATAAAAACATCATCCACAACATCCAGGACAGGAGGAATGGCTAAAGGTATGTGCTGTGATAAATCTAAGAATTCCCCGAGTCTCTTTTTTGATTGAGGATAGTCCTGACATTCCCATTGGAAATGCTCCCGTAAAGTATGCAGGGTTTCACCAAATGAAAAATCCTCGGGAGGAGAGGCAGAAGGAATGAATTCCTCTGTATCAAAATCCTCATAAGCAGGACAGGGGTTGCATGTCTTCATATTCCTCAGAGTCATTGCACTCCTGTTCAGAAAAAACTACTGCGGACAAGTCTCTTTTTCTTTTGGAAGGGGTAGCCTGACTTCCCATAATAAGCATAATTAGGTCTTATGCCATTTTAAGCATTTGAGACTGAGGCATGGAAGCAGGTGCCAGAGTTTGGGTCGTCGTTTTTTTAGGAGTAGTTCATACCCTGGGCCTTAGAAACTGTAGTTTTTAGAAAGAACGGAAGACAACAGAAGTTGTCGGTTTGTGTCGAGTATCAGTAGTACGAAGAACTTCCACGGAAACCAGTGCCTGCTCAGCGGCTCTGGACCCATCCAAGATAGAAGCATCCGCAGGATCCTTAGTCGAAGAAGAGTCTCGCGGCATACCGGACTCCGAATGGGTCTCGGTAGCAGCCTGCAAATCCACAGAAGCAGGCATCAGGGGCTGCAAAAGCTCCTCACTGAGGACCGGAGAAATGAAGACTAGCTTAACGGAAGCCTTGTCGGCAGTTTTGGACGTGTGCGGTCTGTCGCTGTCTTTATCCTTACTTTTTTTGAAATATCGGTAGTTGGATGGCTTACCGAAGCCATATCAGAATGTGAAGACTGAGAGTGAAAATATTTAGCTACAATAAGGGCCCGACGACATATAGTTCTGGCGTTGAACAAAGCACAAAAGCGACAGCGAGGGATGTTGTGGTCTGGGCCTAAACAGGTGACGCAGTAAAAATGGAAGTCCCAGTGTGGTATTTGCTTTCCACAGGTGAGACAATTGTTAACTTTTTCTGACATCGGTTACTGCAAGAAAAAAGGATCCCCGATGGGGTACTTGGCTTTAGAAGACTTCAACTTCAATTCAGAAATGAAAACTCAGGTAGCAGCCGCCCGACACTCGTGCAAACTGCTTCTGCTTCAGGCTCCTTGGCAAGAAAGTCTGATGTAATGGCGTCGGCTGTCTGATTTTATATCACTGATGACCTGACGTCAGTCCTAGAGCGACAGCAACCAACACAGAAATACTAAGCCTCTGGTATTCAGGCCGACTGAGGGCTACTCCTGGCAGGATAACCCAAGTGTGATGACTGCAACAGTGAAACACAAAGAACAGATATGAATACTTCAAATCCTGAAAAGGGCAATAAAAGGAGCAAGGCATCTGGTGGATATCACTGGGGCAGTAGAGAGGCCAAAGGGAAAATCAGAGAACTGAAAATGCAAGGAAGAGAGAGAAACAAAAATGTCCTGACAAGAGGATGGATGGGAATATGAAACTATGCATCTTTGAGATCCACAGGTACCAGAAAGGCCTGCAGAAGAAAAAAAAAAAAAGAGGAAACAGTGTTTAAGGGGATAAGACCCAAAAGGAAGGAACCTTGAGAAAAAAGTGTTAAGCAAGGAAAGATCCAGAATTGGTCTCTATGTACCCTCTTTTAATGGGACCAGAAACATTCTGGAATAAAATCCCTTCCCTATCTGCCTGGGTGGCATATCTTGAATGGTGCCCTGAGCCAAAACAGAATAAAAAGCCTCTGGGAAATGAGGTTGAGGAATGACCAAAAAGGGAGGAAGGCACTTCTATTATCAATGGAATATCCCTGACAGATAATGGACAGAACTCGAGAGCCTGAAGTGATTCTTAACCAGTTTGGAAGAGACAGGGAAAGACGGAGGGAAAAGGGAACCCGGCCAAAGGAGGAAGCAAACCATCAAACAGAACCAGACTTGTCCTGAAAAGAAGGTTCCTAAAAGGCAGGAGTCATATGCCTAGAACCATTCTTGTCCTTGGGAGGAAGGCAAGATAGCATATAAACAAAGGCAGACTTGGAGGAATAGTTCCTCTGAAATTTAGGAATGAGAGAAACAAAAATATGCTTCAGCTCCTCCAAGGCTTTGCCACTGTTCTGGAAGGACTTGAAAAGGTCAGCAGTAGCACATCCAGAAAGACTTATTATCTAAAGGAGCATCAACTGTTTGGCTTTAATGTCATCAGGTAAATCCTGTGGACAAAGCCAAGAATAACACCACATAACTGAACCAAAGACAGCAGCCCTGGAAGAAGCATCAGCTGCATCACAGCCGCATTGACTGAATAGCAGGCAACTTGTGAAGTACAGCCCAGCAAGGAAAGGGCCTTAGCCTTCCCTTCAGAGTCAGAAAAAGGTCAGAAACCACCTTTGGAAACAGAGAGGACACCAAAGCATACCTCATCATGTGGGCCTGGTAGTTAATGCTCATGAATGACAAAGAGGCAGCAGTGTAAACATTCATGCCCAAACCCTCCATGGCCCTACTGTCCTTATCAGAAGACAACAGCTTGGTAAATGGCAACAACTTGAAAGTTTTGTCAGACGAGGGATTTATGAAGAAATTTGCACTCTTCAGACACTTCATAGAACCCATCTGGCTTTTTAGCTGCAGAACGTGAAGACACTGCTGAAAAGTTATCCAAAAAGGAAGCAGATGGTTTGGGAGACTCCACTTGTAAGAGTTCATACTATCTTTTCTGAATATCAGAGACTTGAAAACCATCCCACTTAAAATAGTCCATCATACAGGCAATGGTGTCCCCAAATTAAAGTTCTTCCAAAGGGGAATCTGGACTTAATGAATCCTCTTCCTCAAAACCACAGTCCAAGGGGAAAGGGATTTGGGAAGACTAAGCCAAGGACTCTTCCAGGAGTAGGAGTCCAGATCCTCATCTGCGGAATCCAATTCCCTAGGTCTCTTGAGTGGAGTGGAAGAACAGAGAGGAGCAGGAACAGAGAAGCCTGGAAGTGGTTTCAAGGCCATCAAAGCTCTAAAAAAGCCCTGAGTGAAATCCTGCTATTCAAACTGGGGAT
This sequence comes from Protopterus annectens, assembly GCF_019279795.1. Taxonomy (NCBI): domain Eukaryota; kingdom Metazoa; phylum Chordata; order Ceratodontiformes; family Protopteridae; genus Protopterus; species Protopterus annectens. The sequence continues at coordinate 1,569,872,186 of NC_056733.1, read as the reverse complement.
CCCTTTACAACAACAGAGAAAATATGCTTCATTTTTTATTTCTTTTTCTGTGGGACATCTGCTCAAAATAACCTCGGAGGATCAGAACCCTGATGTGATTCTATTACAATAGTAGGAATCTCCTTCCTCACCAAGATTTGAGGAATCCTCCTTGTTCCTTCAGATATGATCAGCCAAGATACCCCCTCAACGTCAGGCACAGATGTTTGCAAAGCCTCAAAGGATATACAAGAAGTTTGATCCATGCTAATGAGTTCACTGCAGAGGAATCTGAAGCAAGCACCAGATGGTCCTTCGGGCTTTCACCAACCTTGAGAGAGATGACCAGGTGAGGCTGAACAGTAGTTAGACCAGGCCTAACTTTTTTGACGTTTTTCCTGGCAGATGGTTGGCCCTCAGGATGGGAAGATTCTGCCATAGCACCCCGAGCCAACAACTTGAGACAGTGGGTCTTCATATATATGGTTAAAGAGCAGAGGTGACTACTTACAGACTTGGACACAAACACCTGACAGAACACTGCATATGATTGTGGGAAACAAACAAACAAAAAAACAATGGTCATGATGGTCTTTTTGGAGAATCTGCCTCCCACACTGACATCTTCCCTTTCTGGATGACATGAGCACAACCAGAACAATAAGAAAAGGAAGAAAAGAAAAAAAAAACAATGATACACTTACTGAAAACAAAGCTTGGTAAACAGCACAGCAGATGGGTATTAAGATTGACATTCGATAATGGCATTTGGACTGGAAGCAAAGACGTTCTGAGTATCAGCATCCATACAACATCTTTATGCCCTACATCATGCACAAGGAGCATAAGTGTGATGTGCAGTGCCTATAAGACATGAAGGCTGTGGTACACTAGCCAGATGTTGGATTATCCTTGGCAGGAGATCCCATAGGTGAAGAATACTGCCAACAGTGATATGGAAGGAAATCACATGATATGTACATTCCAACTGGCACCCTGGAACAGAACTGGGAAAGTAGTCTGCTCAGAAAGGAGGCAAAAAGATAAACCTGAGGATTACCCCACCATTGTACAATATTCAGAAACTCCTCCCTGTGAGGCATCCATTCTTGAGGATTTGTCCTGGACTTGCTGAGTCTTCCATCAAATTGTGCTCTGAAGGAATGTAGACTGCCCACAGTGCCAAGTGATGGCAGACTGCAAAATCCCAAGCCTGAAGAGACAGACTGCAAAGAAGGTAAAATTTAGTTCCCCCTTGCTTGCTGATGTACCACATGACTGTGGTATTGTCTGTAAAAACCTTTAGAGGACCTGGAACCCAAAGAAAGTGAAAAGCTTGGAGAGCTAGAAGTAGACCACTCATCCCCTTGGTGTTGCTATGGTCTGCCAGTTATTGATGAAACCAAAAACCCTCAACTTCAAGTATGTTGGAGAAGGTACCTAACCATGACTGGAAGTATTTATGTATAGTTCCTGAACATAGAGAAAAACCTGAAAAGGTAGACCTGCAATCAAGGAAATCTGGTGAATCCAACAGTGGAGCTCAAGCTTGAGACAAGGCAAGAGAAAAAACAGATAATCCAGAGGGTGGCAGTGCAGTAGCCAGTCTTGAAATAACACTGAAATTTCCTCATGTTGGCTAAGGGAACCATGGTAATGGAAGAGGCCATGTACCCCACAGCTCAGAGGAATTCTCTTGCAGGAAGGACTGGGAAAACAGACTGGAACTAAGCAGTCAAAGACAGGACTGTGGGAGGTGGGAGACAAGCCAACACTGGAATAGTCTGAATCCTGCAACCCAGAAACACTTGGTTCCAAGAGGTAGTCTGCACTCAGTACAGAAGCAGCACAGTGAAGTGTAAATCCTGAAGCAGAAGCTAGTAAGGGGGGGGGGGGGCTTGAATCAAAAAGTCATTCAAGTAAGACACTATTTAAATTCCCTGTAGACTGCAGAAGGCTACCAGAGTTGCCAGATATTTGGTAAACACTCTATGAGCTGTAGAAAGACCAAAAGGTAAAGCAAAGAATTAATAATGAAAAGAAGAAACAGAAAAAAACACAAAACAACTCCTAAATACAGGGTGAAAAGGAGTGTGGAGATAAGCGTCCTTCTAATCTAAGGATACCAGAAAGGCTTGAGGAAGCAAAAGATGGAATAGTATCTAAAGAGGCAACATCGTGAAAGAATCAATCTTAAGAAAGGTTCTGAGAAAAGATAGGTCTAGAATGGGCCTCCACAACCCCTCCTTCCTGGGAACCAGAAACATCCTGGAATTAAAATATGTTCCCTGCTGAGACAAGGGGACAGTTAGATGGTTCCCTGTACCAAAAGATGATGCAGAACCAAAAGAAAATGTGGGAGTTGATAGGGAGGAGACTCAGGAAGGCTTGAGAATATAGGAACGGGCTTTCAAACCACAAATTAACCACTTTGAATAATATAAAGTACTAAACAGTGTCTACAGTTATCTGCTGCCAAACAGGGAGAGAGTCAACCTGCAGGAGAGAGGAATGACTGAGTGTCAAATAGAAGCAGATCTGTCAGGGAAAAGGAAGCTTTTGACTCTTAGCAGCCTGAGAAGGCTTGTCTGGAAAAACTCTACTAGAATCCTCTTGCCCCTAGACAGCCATTTTGGCTACCTACGAACAACAGAAGGCTTAGAAGGATAATTTCTCTGAAATTAATTAAGGAACAGGAAAGATAAAGATTCATTTCAAATCCTCCATAACTTTCCCCTTATCCTGAAGGTCTTAAATAATTTAGCTGTAGCAATTCCAAACAGATTTTGGTTGTCTACAGCAGAGCCTGGATGCATTAACAAGAATATCTCATCATAACAGAAGTCACCATCTCACCCAACCCCACAAACTTTTCCAATCTAATTACAGCCTCCCAGCGGGATGGTGTAAACAACTTCACAGTCCCCTCCCCTTCTCTAGTAACTGGCACCAGTATCGAAAACTACACCAAAACACTACATGAGCACTTATATAGACGGATAGAATCAGGAATACCCAACAAGACTAAATCATCCGCCGCAAGGAAGACTAAACCTCTCTGGTGAACATCTGCAATAAATAAACTACAACAAAAGAAATAAATTGCTGTCCATGACCAAGAAAGAACATCTGCCTAATTGGAAGCAATCTCTCCTTAGCCTGAACAGGCAAAATAAAAGCATAGTGAAATCCTCCAAAGCAAACTTTGAGTCTAAATTGGTCACATCTACTAGAGACAATCATAAGGCCTTCTTCACATATGTCCGCAATCTCAAAGGAAGCACCCAGATCTGCTCAGAACTGGTGGTCAAGGGCACCACATATACAAACGCTGCAGAGATGGCAAACTTGCTGGCTGACAGATTCAGCAAAACTTCACCCCATCAGTAAATCAGGACCTGTCCAGTACCTACACCCTTCCCCTTAAATCTATGGAACAGATCATCTCTCAAAGGCAAAAAATACAGCCTCCATGGGACCCCATAACATCCCAGGCTGCAATGAACTCAGGCGGGAACTTGCAGCACCATCAGGCACCCTAGTAAACCAAAGCCTGAGTGCCGGCTTCATCCCAGCTGAGTAGAGGACAGCCACTGTCATCCCTTTGCACAAAGGTGGAGTGTCCACCGATCCTGGAAATTACAGACCCATCAGCCTAACTAGCCTAATCTGCAAGGCCATGGAATGGATCATCATGGACCTCATTAACAAGGGCATTGGCAACCTACAAACACTCAATCCCAAATATTTTGGCTTCATCAAGGGAAGGTCATGTCTGTTAAATTTGATCGACTTCTTTGAGAGAGTCACCAAAGCCATGGACGAGGGGAAGATAGTGTACACCGTCTACTTAAACTTGGCCAAAGCCTTCGACACTATTCCCCACTTGGGCATAATAGATAAACTCTCTTCTAGACATCAATCCATATGCTACCAGACAGGCAGCTAACTGGCTCACTGACAGAAGCCACCTAGTTAAAATAGAGGAAGCCACCTCAAGCAGTAGACCCGTAATGAGCGGCGTACCACAGGGTTCGGTGTTGGGGCCTCTGTTATTTGGGATATACTTTTCTGAGATGCAGGCCAAAACCAGTGGGCTATGGCTGACCAAGTTTGCAGATGACTGCAAACTGGGCACTGTTATCAATTCCCCTTGTGATGTGGGCATCCTCCAAGAGGGTCTCACCCAGACAAATGACTGGTGCCAGAAACATGGCCTCAAGCTGAATACCAAAAAAATGCATCATCATCCCTTTTGGGGAGAGTGACGTCCCCACAAATTATCACATTAATAACAACGTCCTAAACACGCAATCAGCCGTATGGGATCTGGCACCCAGGTTGATAGCAACTGACTTTTGCATGTTCATAGGTTCATAGGTTCATACTAGGCTATCTGCCCTGGGGCAATTATAAGCCTAGCCCGATTCTGTATGGCTTACGCCACCCCTTGATTTGAGTATACTGTGCCCATTTTTAAGGTTTAGTTTACTGTGCCTCTGTCTAATAGTGACACGGGAGTAATCCCTGGGACAAACTTACGATCCCCCATCCACTTATCGAGATTCTTCTTGAAGAGATTCAGTGAGGTGCTCTGCCTCATATGAACTGGAATTCTATTCCAGAGCGAAGGGAGCCTCTGGGTTATGAACCTGTCCCTCCAGCAAGTTCTATTTATTTCTGTGCTGAGGTTCAAGTCCCTCGGCGTGTGGCTCTAAGGGATTTAGATTTACTGAGGTGGAGCATGTCCATTAATTCTGGATTTGACATAGCTTTGTATGTCAGGCATAGATCGCCTCAAGTAGGCGGTATGCAACTGAGTAGAGCTGGAGTTTTTAACCGTGCAGTATATGGCATCTGTTTGAGACCCTTGATCCTCTTGGTGAGATACTTTTGGGGTCTTTCTAATTGCTGCAGGTGTCGGGTAAGGTACATCCCAAAAGGGGCATTGTATTCTATGATGGGCCTGATGAGGGATGAATAAAGGGGCATGATTACCTCTCTTGATCTAGATGTGAAACCCTTCATGATGAGGTGGGCTATGTAGAAGGTCTTTCTAACCACTTTGGCAATGTGGTTTTCAAAGGAGAGATTGCTATCAACTTGGGTCCCCAGGTCCCTAATAACTTTCTCTGTACTTAATGGGTTTCTGCCTATGTGGTAATTTGTGGGCACATTGTTTTTGCCAAAGGGTATGACTATACATTTTTGGCATTTAGCTTTAAACCATGGCGCTGGCACCAGTTATCTGTCTCTGTGAGAACTTTTTGAAGGATGTTTGTGTCAGCTGGAGAGTTGATTATGGCGCCCAGTTTGCAGTCGTCTGCGAACTTGGTGAGCCATAGTCCTCCCACGTTTGCCTGTATCTCGGAAAAGTATATACCGAACAAGAGTGGTCCCAGGACAGAACCCTGTGGGACGCCACTTGTGACCGGTTTTGAGTCTGACATGGCTCCAGCAACTCTCACTCTGTGGGTTCTGTCTTTGAGCCGGTTTGCGACCCATCCTGTGACATAGGGGTTTATATTTAAGCTGGATAGCTTATCTATGATGCCCGAGTGGGGTATTGTGTCAAATGCCTTTGCAAGGTCCAGATAGGCTGTGTGGATTACCTTCCCTTCATCTATGGCTTTGGTGACTGTTTCAAATAAGTCAACCAGGTTCAAAAGGCAGGATCTGCCCTTGACAAAGCCGAACTGGGTAGGATCTAGTGTCTGTAGGTCCCCAATGTCTTTGTTTATGAGCTCCATGATGATCCTCTCCATAGCCTTGCAGACTAAGCTAGTCAGGCTTATGGGGCGATAGTTTCCAGGGTCCGTAGATGCTCCACCTTTGTGGAGTGGGACCACTGTTGCTGTACGCCATTCTGTGGGCACATATCCTGTAGTGAGGCTGAGATTGTATAGCTGTTTTATTTGAGGGATTAGTTCCTCTTGTAGTTCATGTAGGATGCAACCTGGGACGCCATCTGGTCCCATGGAAGCAGTGTTTTTTGCTTGGGAGAGGGCAGCCTTCACCTGAGCATCTGAGATGTTTGGGAGGCAGCCCTCTGCCAGGATAGATATTTGCTCTTTTGGGGGGGGGGGGGTGGAGAAGTTTGCACTGAACCTGTCTGCCAGGATATTGGCAATGTCTGTGGGTTCAGTGTATTTTTTTGTCGTTTAGAATCAACTCAGAACAAGTCTGGGAGTTGCATCCCAGGTTTCTAGCATAACTGAAAAAAGCCTTATGATTGTCTTTGGTGTCCTGTGCAATTTTTCTCTCGAAGCTGGCCTTGGAGGATTTTATGAGGGATTGTAATTTTTTGCTAGTACTGATCAGAGATGCCTTCCCTATTAGGGATTTTGCTCTATCATGTAGTAGCTTCCTCCTTCTGTTGTACAGTTTATTTATGGCAGGGGTCCACCAGACTGGACGCCTGCCTTTGGATGATTGGGTCTTGGTTTTGTTTGGGATAGCATGATCCATGCATTCCTGGAGATGTCCGTAGAATGCATTTAAGTAGGATTCTGCAGTTTGGGCTGTAGTTTCCACTGGCCCTGGGGCCTTGAAGGATTCCACTTCGGTTTTGAGAAGTGAGAAGCTCGCTTTTGAGAAGTTTTTCACTGTGGTTTTCTGGGTTGGGGGTGGGGTCGGGATGTGGACATCCAGTGAAATTAATTTATGGTCTGATCTTACCAATGAGGGATATACTTCTGGTGTGGAGCATAGAGTCCCCATGTTGATAATGATCAGGTCTAGTATGTTGTCCCCTCTTGTGGGAGTGGTGACTAGTTGTTCCATAGCACTTGAGTTTATAATTTCCAAGAATCTTTGGGCTAAGGTGCTGGGGCTTGAGTAGTGATTCCAGTCAATGTTTGGGTAGTTGAAGTCGCCCAATATAATGGTGTTCGGAGAGATCTTCATGCTCTCCAATGTTTTCAGGAAAGCCGAATGGGATTCCTGACTTTGAGAGGGTGGTCTGTAGGATGCTATAAACTGAAAAGCAGTCTTGCCCACTGTTAGTTGCACATGGATGGTCTCCGATACTTCGTGCAATGCCACTAACCTGGAGGTGTGGATATCCTTGATAAATATGGAAACTCCTCCCTCCTTTTGTGGTTCGGTCCGGGTTTTGGGGCCGAAAAGCATGATATGAGGTATAGCCTGGTAGTGCTGGGGTGCTCTCTGGAGCCTTGAACCAGGTTTCTGTCACTGCACAGAAATCGATGTTCTCCATACTGAGGAGAGCTTCGAGTGCGTGCATCTTGAGGTTAAGACTTCTGGCGTTTAGCAGCATTACCCTTAGTTTCTTGTTCCTTGTGCTGTCTATGGGGGTGGGTTTGACTTTTGAGCCTTGCCTTCCATACTTACGGAATGCTTTCTACATGGCCCACCTCATAAGTAAGGGTATCTCATCCAGGGACAAGGAGGTCATAACACCCCAGTATTCATCCATTATAAGTCCCATTATTGAGTACAACATCCTGTTCGGCATGTACCTCACAAAAAACATGCAGTAGCTGGAGAGACCACAGAGGTTCCTTACCAGGAGAATCAAGGGCCTCAAAAATCTACCATACACAGACAGGCTAAAAGCCCTAGCCCACTACTCAGTTTCATAAAGACTCCTCAGAGGTGAACTCTGTCTGGCATTCAAGGCGATCTCGGACCCCGCCTTAATGGGGCTGCTGCATATCCGCAAGTCAAGCTCCACTCAAGTAACCCGCGCGTGCGGCCTCAACCTGGTCTGTGGCATAAATAGGACTTGTTGGCAGGACAGATTTGTGCCCTAGAGACGCCCACATCTGTGGAATAAACACCCTCTCCATGTCAAGCAGGGTACCTCTTTACCCCTTTTTAAGCACAAACTGGATAACTGGATAGGAAACAGAACATACATCCCTAGGATTCCACCCATTTATCTGCTGGACAGGGATATGGGGAAATGACTTGTCTAAACATGGGCTAAACTCTTGGCTAGGCTTATAAGGGCTTCAAGGCCAATAGCCCAGTACCTTCCTATGATCCTATAATCCCATGATCCAGATACAGCTGCCCTAGAGGTGGCATCAGCAGCATTATAGCTAAATTTTATAGAATGAACAGCCACCTAAGAAGCACAGCTCCAAAGGGGAAAGGCATGTCTTGCCCTTTGAGTCACGCAAATCAGCCAGAATGTCTCTAAGATAAAAGAGAAGAGCCAGGACACACCTAGTCATATGGGTCTGGTAATTAAAAGAACTAAAGGCTAACATAACAGAGTTATATACTTTTTAACCATACTTGCCAATGGCATGGCTATCCTTATCCAAAGGTAAAAGCTTAGAAGAAGACCAGCAACTTGAATGGTTTACCAGTGGCTACAGAAACAACCTCAGGATCAGAAGAGCAGCTTTCACATAAAAACTGTTGAGCTTCAAGAACTTGTCCAGATTCTCAGTGGCAGAAGGTTGAGAGTCATGGGCCTGAGAAGCTGCAGTGAAAGTATACAGGAGGGCAGCCAGCACTGGAAGACTGCAGACGTCCAGAGAGAATCTATTTGCAAAAGTTCATAGTATCTTTTTTGAACATCAGAAACCTGGGAACAGTCCCACTTAAAATGTTCCATCATACAAACTACCATATCCTCAAAAGACAATTCCTTCACAGGAGAGGCAAGAGAAAGTTAATCCTCTTCCTCCTACCCCAGAGCAAGGGGAGAGTGGATCTCAGAGGATTAAGCCAATGACTCTTCATCAGAGTCTAACTCCTCATCAGAAGATTCAGAGTCCTTAGGAAGTTTGGAAGGAGTGGAAGACAGATGAACAAAGGCAGGGACAGATGCTTAAGGGGCCATAAGAGGACTAAGAAGCCCCTGAATAAAATCCTGACATTCTTTGTGTGGATCCTTAGCCACTGAGGCTACATGCTTAGTTTTCTGCTTCTTTTTTAAAATAACATCAGCTTTAACAAATCTAGAAGGTTCAGACCAATGCCTAGATTCGATAAGGGTACCAGGCACCTCTACCCTAACAAGTACTTGAAGAATTTTCCTAGGCCCTACCAAAATAATCATCCTTGATTCTCCTGCCACATCTGCACCAGGCACAGCTTCAGCAGACATGCAAGTAGGTAGCACCATATCAGCCACCAACTGGGTCATGGCAAAGGGAGTTGACAGCAGCACCAGACAGTCCTCAGGTTTTTCATCCAACCCAATGGAGACGTCTATTGGAGGCTGGACAGCAGCAGGATCAGTATGAGCCTTTTTGGTTTCCTTATCAAGCAGCGGGTGAACACTGGAAGGGCAGATCTGGCCATAGTATACTGAACCAAAAGCTTCAAGTCACTGGTTCTCCAAGTAAATGGAAAGAGATGACAGACAACTGCAGTGTCTTCCAGACAAATACCTGACATATCTCAAACTGCGAATGGTCGTGGGTAGCACCCAATAAAAAAAAATGCACTGTTCATATCTCTCTTTATGGGGAATCCGCCTCCCACACTCATTTTCCCTTCCTGGATAACATGTAGCCTAAGGTTGTTGTTGTTGTTGTGTCTTTCGGCTTTTCCAGGTTAGGGGTCGCCAGAGCGGAACTCCGGTCCACTAATGATTGGTAGTTGATTTTTACATGCCGAGTTACCAGCCCTGACTCATAACCTTCAACGAAGGTACGCCCATTCACGCATGTCTCCATGCAGAAGACGCTCTAGCTGAGAATCGAACCGGACAGCGTCTTACTGTGAGGCAACAACACTACCGCAGCACCACCACCATGAGATAACATGTAACCTAAGGTAATAGCTACAAAAAAGAAAGGAAGAAACCCCAGCAGGGAACTAATGATTAGAGGGCTCGGTAGTGGAACTAGCACAGTGAATGACTTACAGACTGAATTCAAAAGTAGTGTTCAGACTGGGGGCAAAAAAGTTCTGGGGATTTGGTACTCGTACGTCACATATGTACCTTATGCCTTGCACATAGGACATGCGTCTGATGTACAGTGCCCAGAAGTAGTAAAGACTTTGGTATGCTAACAGGATGTTCGGCTATCCCCTGCAGGATACCCCAGGAGTAAAGAATACAGCAGAAGTGATAAGTAAGGATATCATATATTCCATTTAGCTTAGGCTACTACAACAGTGGTCTACATTTGAGCTTGATGTGAGTTGCTCCGATGATGACTGGATGCAGAGGAACCTCCTGATATTGACCTAACAGTGCTACAGGATTTATACTTTGGCCAAGAGGTTCTACCACATTCTGTAGAAGTCTGATAAGGCCTGACTGCCTCCTTCTTTGGGGAATCCACATGAATGCCTACAGCACTTTACTTGGAATAAAAGTGATGTATGTCTACTTGTCCACCTCATGTGTGGACACTCCCTTGCCACATCAAACTATGTCCCCCAGTGTGTGTCTGGAAAGTCCTTACTAATATGTAGACCAAGGCTGAAATGGATGCAATATGAGCAACCATACTGTGCATGAGAATCTTCATGGTATTGTTCCTGGTCTCCACCATTCCCAAGTACTTGAAAATTTCTTCATGTACATCCTCTAGCACTCTACTCATCGCTATCTTAACTCTCGGTGACAGTAGCCTGGGCCTAAGCTATGTCATGACACATCTACTACTAGGCAGATTAACGTCTTGCATGTCTCTGGAGCCAATTATGAAAAATGCCTGGCACCTGTGTAAAGGTGAAACAGTGCACAGTGCTACCTCAAAAAAGATTCTCTCTTCATTAAGGGGTGCACAAAACAGATGTTCAGCTACATGGTGTTTGGCAAGCTGAATCTGCCTGCTCAACCTGTACATAATCATGTTGGATACCTTGGGATGTGCACTGCCATTAGAAAGCAATCTGAAAAAAAATGGCACATTCCTATACCCACACTGACTTCTCTGCAGAAGAGGTAAACAGCGGGTTCCTCTTTGCTTGTCTTTGTACCATATCACAGTGATGCTTGTCTGAGTGGATGGACATTGCACCTAGGTAGAGAAGGTCTTGAAAGGCCGGAAGGAAAACTGTTCTCATCTCCAAGACACTGATGTGCAATTAGGCCTTGTCTGTGGTACTTATTCCTTTGACCATACTGTTTGAGAAATTTCACCCCCCCCCCCCCTCAGTAAGGACACATCCATGGTTAGAGTGGCTGTCAAAAAGGTTGAACAAAGGGTGTTCCAATGCTGAGGTTTTCCAGATTTCCCACCAGAATAGGTGCTTTAAACATGTCTTCCAAAGTTTTACAGATTTTGTCATGGGTTGTGTTGCTTAATACAAATGAACTCTTAGTGTCCCACTAAAGCACTCTCATTCATAGTCTGGCATAAGGAAATGTCTAGATGGTGGTTGCCATAATGCCTAGAACAACAGCTGATGCAGCATCTGGAAAGGAGTTGCAACATAAGTCTAATACTGCTTGGACTTTTGAAGAAATTCTGCCTGGGGGGTAGAATGGTCAGTTGTCTTACTGAGTATGACTTGAAACCAATGAATGTTAGAAATGGGTGAAAGCAGATGGGATTTTGGAAGACTGGCTGTGATCCCTAAAGACAGACAGAGACAAATGAAGACTTGTCTTGCCATTACAAGTCTTTCCACTGTAGGTGTATGGATGAGCCTGTCATCTAGGTAGGGGAAAGTTTTTATCCGTAGAAGCCACATCTGTACAGTGACTAGAGCCGAGAAGGGCTGTGGTGAGACTAAAGGGCAGTGCTCTAAACTGGCAATGAATGGCTTTCACCTGAAAGAATAGGAATCTCCTGGGCAATTTGCTATTCTAATATATAAATACGCATCCTGAAAATACAGAGAGCGCATCCAATCTCAAAAAAAACATGGCAGGATGGATTGTACCATGAATTTCCAGAATTAATCCTCCATCACATAAGGATTCAGACAAATGAAGTACAGAACTGATTTGAGGTCATAAGCCTTTCTAGGCACCAAGAAAAACCTTAAGTAAAACAGAGATTATATCTGGTCTGGTGGGACATTTCTGATGGCTCTTTTTAAAAGAAGATATTTTATCTCCTGCTGAGCCATCTGGGGTGGTAATAAGGAAGGATGAGAGGAAGTTTGCAAGGGCAGTTTTAAAAATGGTACTGTACAACCTCTAAACATAATCTCCCTGATCCAACTTTCTTGCATGATTGATCAGCCAAGCAATGGAGCGCAAGGAAAGTTGTCCCCATCTGCCTCCTGAGTAGGACAGTCAGACAGCAATTCAAGGGTTCATACTTCCTGGATACCAAACAGGTACCATGGAACTGTTGATGGCAGAAGCTGTCTCTGCCTCTTTGGCAGCAGTTACCAAAGAAATTCCCCTCTAACTGGAACTGCTATTAAATTATCAAAGTTGCAGGGCTGCTAGGGTTTCCAAAATCAGATATTCTTAGCTCCCTTACAGTTTCTCTAAAAAGACTTTTCAGGAGCCAGAAATTAAATCACAACAGCTATGAAAATCTTGCCCTCCTGCACACACTCCTGCAGTGCTGTTCATTTTGCAAGTGGATTCAAGCGGATGACTCTTTTTGGATAAAAAAAAAAAAAAACATGTTCGGGTTAGAGAGAAAATTTGATTGCAACAGCAAAGGTGTGGTCTATACTGCTCTTTGTCAGGTATGTCCATCATTTTACAATGGAAAGACTGAATGTGCCTTAAAAGAAAGGCTGTATAAGCACCTTTATGATATATGACAAGACAAAATTATGAATGCCCTGGTAAACATGTAACAGAATTCCACGACCATTATTTTTATTTTGTGGTGGTCAAGCAAATCCATCAAGGGGCTAGAGGAGGCCCATGGCACTTATTTCTAGAAAGAAGGGAAAGTACAGTTGTGTACACTTACCATAAATGTAGATGTTTGAGTGTATTCACTGTTGCAGTCATTACATTTGGATAATCTGCTGGCAGGTTGCCCTCAGTCGGCCTGAATAACAAAGTCTTCGGTCCTGCGTCGGTTGCTGCCAACTCTTCCATGACGTCAGGTTGTCAGGGGTATAAAACATGCAGCAGATGCCATTTTATTCCGTTTTTCTTACCCAGATGTCAGATGCCCCCCCCCCCAAATGGGTTGAAAATATATATAAACAGCAATATATGTAAATGCACTTTTAGTAACATAAACTTTACCTTCATCTAAAAGCAAATACACCACAAAGACTGCAGAATATAGTGAAGGAAACAGAAGATCTAGAAAAGAGGGATGGCGGGTGGGTAACCGGACTGCAACAGTGAATACACTGGAACATCTACATTTATGGTAAGTGTACACAACCGTACTATGTTCTTCGTGCTTCACTGTTGCAGTCTTTACATTTGGGTAGAATCCCAAAGCTATGGATGGGAGTATGGAACTAAACAACATTAGGAGCGGCAATAAGGCCCTGCAGAACTGCAGTGGCAAAGCCTGCCCTGAATTTGGAGAAGAGAGGTAAATTATAATGCTTTGTGAAGGTATGAAGAGAGCTCCAAGTAGCAGCTTCTAGAATGTCTTTGGTTGGAACTCCTCTGAGAAAGGCTGCAGAGGTAGAGGCAGCCCTGGTGGGATGTGACCTGATTCCCTTGGGCACAGGTTTACCATGTTGCAAGTAGCAGAAAGGAATGCAGTGGCTTATCCACTTAGAAATAGTCTGCATTGATATAGCCTTCCCCTTTGATCCTGAAGCAAATCCCACCAGTAGTTGCTCAGACTTTCTTAGAGATTTGGTCCTGTTTAAGTAGAATCTTAGTTGTCTGTGTACGTCCAATGAATGCAGAATCCGCTCCCCCTTGTTCTGCGGATTTGGGTAAAATGTTGGCAGGTGAATTGTTTGGTTAAGAGCCACACTGGATACCACCTTAGGCATAAAGGAAGGATTGGTCCTGAGGGACAAAATGTAATAAAAGGCTCCACAGCCATGAGGGCCTGTAGTTCTGAAGTGAATGCCAAAAGGAAAGCTGTTTTTCAAGATAGAAAATTTTATATCCGCAGTAGCTGCTGGTTCACAAGGAGGCAAGGTGAGTTTTTCCAGCACAATAATGAGGAAGATGCAGGAGTTGGTGATCTGGGAGGCCTTACATTTTTGGCCCCTCTAAGATACTGTTTAAGCAGAGTATGAGAAAAGATGGGAGGCTCTGTGTTGTAATGAGCCGAGATGGCAGAGGCATGGATTATTATTGAAGAAAAAGATAGGCCCTTGTCAAGCATCTCAGTCAAGTATTGTAAAATCTGAGGGATATTTGGTTTTGCTGCGTCTGTTCCTTGTGATTGATTCCAAGCACAGAATCTCTTCCATTTATCAGCATAAGATTTTCTAGTACTAGACCTTCTGGCTTCCAAAATGACATCCATCACAGATTTACTGAGAGATGTTGTTTGAATAATTAAATGATCAGCCATGCTGCAAGGTTCAGAGTTTGGAGCAGAGTGTGCAGAATTTGATTGTTCTGCTGAGACAGTAGATGAGGTATTTGAGGCAAGTACCAATGAGGGAGTTGAGACATATTCCTTAGAATTAAGTACCAGTGCTGGCGAGGCCAGTCCGGAGCAATTAGGATCATTTTTGGTTTTCCCAGTCTGACCTTTAGTAAGACCTTGGAGAGAAGAGACAGAGGAGGAAAGGTATAGACTGATAGGTTTTTCCAACTGAAGGGTAGGGCATCCACTTTCCATGCTTGTCTGTGATTAAGTCCTTGTCCAGAATTTGTCCAGTTAATAATTTTGGGGAGAGGCAAATAGATCTATGTCTGGGCTCCCCCATTTCTGTGTTACCATGTTGAAGATTTGTGGATCCAGTTTCCACTCGTGCGGGTCCATAAGATTTCTGCTTAGGTCATCTGCCAGAGTATTTTGTTTTCCTGGCAGGAATTGAGCTTGAAGATGCACTTGGTAAGTCAAGGCTGTGTTCCACAATGCCATGACTAGTCTGCAAAGGGGGTAGGAATGTGTACCCCCCCTGCTTGTTTATGTACCACATAACCGTGGTGTTGTCCGTCTTTATAAGTAGTTGTCCTGGATGAAGTAAGTCCTTTAAGGCTATCAGAACATTCTGAACAGCTAGCATCTCTTTCTGGTTGATATGCAGATGCATTTGTTTTGGGCTCCATTTGCCCTCAATGCATCTCCCCACCAGGTGGGCCCCCCCAAGAATAGTCTGATGCATCTATAGTTAGGGTTTGGGTGGCAGGGGCTAGAGTGAATGACAGTCCCTTGTTTTGGTGACATGTCTCTGCCCACCAAAGAAACTCCTGTTGTAGGCAGAGGATGAGAGGAATCATTGTTTCCAGACTGTGACAATGTTGACTCCATAAACTTTTTAGGTACCATTGAAGTTTCCTCATATGCAGTCTTACATATGGAATTAGTAGAATGCAGGATGCCATGAACCCCAAAGCCTGCAGCATTTGTCTTGCAGATAACTGGGTTTTTGTTGCCTGTTTTGAAGTATGTCAGTTGCCTTTGTTTGTCTGGCGTAAGGTAAGCCATCTGGGCAGTTGTATCCAAGCTTGCACCCAGGAATGTAATTATTTGAGAGGGTACCAGTTGTGATTTCTTTTCATTTATTGTGTACCCAAGGCATGTTAGAAGCCTTTTTTTTACAGACGCCAGATGCTGAAGAAGAATGTCCTTGTTTTCTGCTTGAATGAGACATTCGTCCAGGTAAGGATAAATTTGTATGCTTCTTTGTCTGCAAAATGCAATTACTGGTGCCAGGAATTTTGTAAAGACCCTGTGCGCAGTAGATAAGCCATAGGGCAGTGCAGAGAATTGGTAATGCAAAAAACCTGCCTTGAAGCGGAGGTATCGTCTGCACGATTCCCTTATTAGGATATGCAAATATGCTTCTTAAGTCTAGAGTCACTAACCAAGCGTTCCTGCCCAGCATAGGCAGTAGCTGTTGTAAAGTCAGCATTTTGAATTTTGGAATGTCCTGGAACGTGTTCAAAATCGATAACTCCAGTACTGGATGCCAGGCATTGTCTTTTCTGGGTACCAGGAACAGTCTTGAATAAAAACCTTGTCCTTTTTCCTGTTTTGGTACTGGCTGAATAGCCCCCATATCCATGAGGGACGTAACTTGCTTCTGAGCCTCTGCCCATTGTGGCAGATCTGGCCAACCATTTGGAATAGGCAGAGTATGGAAATGAAATCTGTATCCCTGGGATACTATGTTTAATACCCACTTGTCCTTGGTAATTAACTGCCAAATTTTAGCATGAAGTGCTAATTTTCACCCCAAGGGGGCTGCCAAAAGACAAGTGCTTGGTGAAGGTAGAGGGAAGTCAATGAGACTGGTTACTGTAGGGTTGTGCTTTGTTTCCTCCAGATTTGGAGGTGGAGGCACCTCATTGCTTTGACCTGTAAGAACCCTGAGATTGGTACGCAGAGCCTTTTGAACGCCTAGATTTGCCTTGTGGGGCTCTGTTGGACACAGGAAAGGACCAATTTTTAGTAGGCCAGTGCCTACTGAACCTGGGTGGCTGCACTTGTAAAAAATCTTTTACAGTTTGCATAGATTTAGCTTTGTCTTCCTTTTTCTTTAAAACCTCTTCTGCCTTATTACCAAACAGAGTATCATGCTGTAAAGGGGCATCCAACAATTTAGCTTTAATATGATCAGGCAGAATTTGCTCCTTGAGCCAGGCATGCCTTCTAATCAAAGATCCAGTAACTGTGGCCCTGCAAGAGGCCTCCAAGGAATCAAAACCACACTGCAAATTATGCTTTCCAACCTGTTCTGCTGCATGCAATAATTCCTGTAATTCTTTATTTTCCACACAATCAGAAATCAACATAATTTTCTGTTTCAATAAGCCCATGACATGTTGCTGATATTTAAGAATATGAAACTGGCAGTTTAAGGTCCTAATTGCCAAGGTTGCAGATGTATAAACCTTCTTTCCCCATCTAGCCAGCATCCTGGAATCTCTATCAGAGGGGGTAGGATTTTTGGCTGTAGAGGCCTTTACACCTTTGGGACCTTGTGAGATAGTCTCAGGATCAGCAGCAGGATTTTTGAATAGAAATTTGTGGGAATCAGGAACCCTGTAATATCTGTCTGGCTTACTAGGAGCCGGAGGTAGGGAATCGGTAGCCATGCTTGATTCCAAAAACACATCATCAACAATGTCTAATACAGGAAGTATAGCCAAAGGCCTAAGCTGAGGAAGGAGAAGGAAATCCCTAAGCCTCTTTTTTGATTCAGAGAAATCCTGACTCTCCCAATGAAAAGTACGCATGGTTTCACCAAAAGAATAATCCTCAGGAGGAGATACAGATGGGATGGATTCTTCTGCATCTGAATCCTCATAGGGTGGAATAGAAAATTCCTGATCAGAACAGGAATCAGAAGAAATGGAAACCTGATCTGAAGATTCATAATCAGTGTCTTACCTAGGCCTCTTAGCAGGGGGGGGGGGGGTTGGGAACCCCTGATCAAGGTAATTAAGTCCTCAGCCATTTGATCATCTGTTTTTTAGGCATAGGGGCCTGACCACGTGGCTCATACATCGTTTTTTTAGACATAGATGATGTTTTTGATCTTGTTTTTGAAGCTGGTGTCGGTTTTATATAAAAATGTTGAGGCCTGAAAACACCCTCGGAAGCCAGTGCCTGCTCAACAGCTCCGGACTCATCCAAGGTAGAGACATCCGCGGGTTCAATACTCAGAAGCTCGTGGCATACCAGACTCCGCATGGGTCTCGGTAGAGGCCTGCGACTCAAAAGTAGCGGGTATCAGGGGCTGTGAAAGCACCTCACTGAGTACCGGCGACTGGCTTAGGAGAAGCTTTGTCGTCGATTTTGGACCTCGATGGTCTGCCTCTGTCTTTTTCTTTGCATTTTTTGTGAACTCCGGTAGTCGGATTGCTAACTGACGACATTTCATGGTAATTAAATCTGGATCCAAAATATTTTGAAGCAAAAATATACTGACGCTTAATAGTGCGTTGGTTAAATCTAGCACAAAACCGACAGTAAGGCACGTTATGATCTGGACCTAGGCAAGGAATACAGTACAAATGAAAATCCTTATGAGGTATTTGCTTCCCACAAGTAATGCAATTATTAACTTTTACTGACATCGGTAAGGGGCAAGAAAAAGTTTCCCCAATGGGGTACTTAGCTTTAGTTGAAGACTTCGGTTCTGAAACTCGAATGTGAAAATTTCAGGAGTCAGCCGACCGGCAGTTGCAAACTGCTTCTGCTTCGGGCACCACACGGCAAAAAAGATTGAATAAATTGGCGTCGGCTGCAGGACCCAAGACTTTGTTATTCAGGCTGACTGAGGGCAACCTGCCAGCAGATCACCCAAATGTAATGACTGCACCAGTGAAACACGAAGAACATGTACTCTGGCATCTGGTGTTTCAAGCTGATGTTTGGTCAGGTATTAATGTATCTCATTTCCAGACTGTTAAAATTAAAGGCCTTAAGAAGATAATGCAAGTTTGCCTTTAATGGGGTGCTGGCTCAATTCTGACACTCTGATTGGCTGATGAGGAGTGATGTCTTACATAAATTCTTGGCCTTGCGACCTTGGATTTATCTGATGAAGTTTTGTGGTGAAACGAAACAAAAGCACTTATCTTATTTTAAAGAGGTTTTTAACAGTCCTATCCATTATACAGCAATGACTGGAGATTTGCATCTTGTTGTTCTGAGCAGACCAGTGTTTGTAAGCTGCTGAACTTTTGTGGCTTTTACTTCAGTTTGTGATTTTGTTACTTTTTTAGCTTGTGAGCAATCATTTAATTCCAAATGACTTAGCCATCCTACAGGAAGATTTGTCTCAAGTAAATAACTGGTGGCAAAATCATGGACTGAAACTAAATGCCAAAAAATGTATTATTGTATCCTTTGTGAAGTCATATACCCCATGGAACTAAGAGCTGACCCAACTATTCAGAATTAGGAAACTTATGTGGATGGTGACCTAATTTTTGACCGTGTGCCTAATGTTTTAAGAAAGTCCTTCTATATTGCACAGCTTATAAAAAGAGGTTATGTCTAGATCTAGGGATGTCATTGCCCCACTTTACTCATTTGGCCAGTCATTGAATATAATGCCCCCTTTGCCATGTTTCTGTTCAGACACAAGCAACAATTAGAACACCCACAGAGCTACCTTACTAAAAGGATACGAGTCCTAAATAACATGTCCTACACAGACCGACTCAAAGCCTTGTCACTATACTTGGAATCCTACAGACCGCTAAGAGGTAACCTGCATCTGGCATAAAAGGCATATTCTGACCCATAACTGATGGATTTACTGCACATCAGCAAGTCAAATGGCATCAGAAATACTCAGTCTAGGGATCTAAGCCTCTTCTCCAACATCTACAGAATGGTTTGGAGGGACATGTATATTTTCACTGAGGATATTGCTGCTGTGGAAAAGATTCCCCATCCACATCAAACAAAGCTCATCTCTGTCCATTTTCAAGCACAACTTGGATCTATGGATGGGAAATAGAAAATTTACCCCAGGACTGCTCCCTGTACTACTAAGGCAGCTCATAAATGCTTTAGCCCATATATGGGTCCTCTCTAATTATCTAAGGTATGAATGATACCTAGTTATTCTCAATAGGGGTAATATTATCGACTATGGGATGGGTAAAAAAGAAGTTATGTTCTTACCATAACGTTCCATGTGAATTGTTCATCTCGCCTTTGTTCTTACACACGGGTTCGGAGCCGATCCTCGGCTCTGAGTCGGCCACATCACCAACTTCGCATCTTCGAGAAAGCTCGAGGCACAGTGCTATTCCATGATCCTCCAGTGTCAACCCTCAGATCTAGTTTGCTAACACTCTAAGAACCCTACTAGTTACTGCGCCCTAGCGCATAGAAATGCAACCACACTGTCTAATACTCTATAATAAAGTAGAAGAGAAAAGATGCCATACCTGATGTACAGTAGGAAGCTCAAGAACACCCACATGTAGAGAAGACTGAACTCAGCTCAAGACGTGTTCGTTTTCCTAGACCGCAGGATGGGGGATGGAGGGGGGGAATGTAAGAACAAAGGCGAGATGAACAATTTACATGGAACGTTATGGTAAGAAAATAACTTCTTTATGTGAAATTGTTCGATCTCGCCATTTGTTCTTACACACAGGTAGCGTCCCTAGCTCCTTTATCCTGGGTGGATCAAGGGAGAACATTCCTGAGAACAGTGGAACCAAACATAGCCCTGTCTCTGGAGTTTTTATCTAATTTGTAGTGGGTAATAAAGGTATGTGGTTTCGCCCAGGTTGCCGCCGCACAAATGGTATCTAATGGTAAGCGAGCGGC
Organism: Protopterus annectens; assembly: GCF_019279795.1. NCBI lineage: Eukaryota > Metazoa > Chordata > Ceratodontiformes > Protopteridae > Protopterus > Protopterus annectens. The sequence continues at coordinate 1,569,851,949 of NC_056733.1, read as the reverse complement.
ATGGGCCAAGAAAGTAGCAACTGCCCTTGTAGAATGAGCTCTAGGATTAAAGGGGAGCTGTTGTTTTGATTCTGCATACACGAAATGTATACAGTCCGATAGCCATTTGGATAAAGTAACTTTCGCTATTGCTTCTCCCTTTTTTTGGTCAGCATAAGATACAAATAGTTGGTCTGATTTCCTGTATTCCTTAGTCCTGTCTAAGTAAAATCTCAGCTGCCTGTGGACGTCCAACTTGTGCAGCATGTATTCCAGCTTATTAGAGTGATTTTTAAAGAAGGTGGGTAGCTCAATAGATTGATTAATGTTTTGAACTGAACAAATCTTTGGAAGGAAGGATTGGTGCGCAATATTACTCTGTCTGGGTGAAAAATCATGCATGGGGTCCGGACAGACAAAGCCTGCAACTCTGAAACCCTCCGAGCGGAAGTGATGGCAACCAGAAAGAGCGTCTTCCATGATAGAAATTTGAGAAGAGTTGTGGTGGCTGGTTCAAATGGGGGCAACATGAGCCGTGATAACATCAGGTTAAGATTCCACGGGGCGATTGGATCACGAAAAGGGGGACGTAGGTGAAAGGTATCTTTCATAAAGGCTTTGCAAAGTCTATGGGACATGAGAGAATTATCTCCTAGACAAACATGAAAATTGGATATAGCCACCAGTTGTACCCTTATCGTGGAAGTGGAAGCTCCTTCGTGAAAGAGTGTGGAAAGAAACTCTAATATCTTGTGTACTGGAGCCCCTGATGGATCTATACCCTGTTGCGAGGCCCAGTACGCGAAACGTTTCCATTTGCTATTGTATAGCTTCCTCGTGGATAGCTTATGGGAAGATACAATGATCTGCTGAACTGCAGGGGACAGTAAGTTTGACCTGGCTAAGACGGGAAGCGGAGCAGCCAAGCTGTCAGTTTGAGGGACTTGAGAGATGTGTGGGGAACTCCCGACGAGTGCATCAACAGGTCTGGCACTGGGTCCAGAATCCACGGTTCATCCACCTGATGAGTTTGAAGAAAGGGAAACCAGATTTGTCGAGGCCAGAATGGGGCTATCAGAATTATGGTCCTTTCCAGACGTTTGGCTTTCTGCAAGAACTTGGGGATTGACGGGACAAGGGGAAAAGCGTAAAGGAGACCCGGGGGCCAATCGTGTACCAGTGCGTCCCTAGGGGCACCCCCCGGAGGGGGTAGTAGGGCAAAGTAGCTTCTGCATTTGGCATTCAGTGGGGATGCAAATAGGTCGCAGCAAGGCTGGCCCCATCTGCGGAAAATCATTTCCGCTACTTGAGGTTTGAGGGACCACTCGTGGGGCAACAGGATGGCTCTGCTCAACCTGTCCGCAATCACGTTGGATGTCCCCGGGATGTGCGTTGCTATCAGAAAGCGTCCGGTGGACACAGCCCATTGCCAAATCCTGAGGGCCTCTCTGCACAATGGATAAGACCTGGTTCCCCCTTGTTTGTTTATGTACCAAACTACTGACATGTTGTCTGTCTGAAGTGTCACTGTTCCCAGAGGCAAGGACTTGTGAAAGTGCTGCAACGCTAGAAACACTGCCCTCAGCTCTAGGACACTGATGTGCAGATTGTATTCCAAGTTGGACCATTGACCTTGGACTGTTCTTCCCTGAAAAAGCCCCCCACCCTATCACGGAAGCGTCCGTGGTCACAGTCGCTGTAGGACTGTGTAATACGAACGGTCGGCCTGTTAGTAGATCCTGACTGTGCATCCACCAAAGGAGGTCCTGTTTGCAGGAGTTTGTGATTAGGATCTGGTGAGACAGTGGAAGCTGTCGGTACGATCACTGAGCGAAGAGCATCCACTGAAGAATCCTCATATGCATTCTGCCTAGGGGGACTACAATAAGAGAAGCTGCCATCATTCCTAGGACTCATAAGACTTGTCGTGCAGGGACTTTTCTGCTCTGAAGAAGGATAGTAATTTGAGTTCTGAGGGCTGATACCCTTAATGGGGGGAGATTGATTTGAGCCAGGGAAGTGTCCAAATCTGCCCCTATAAATGAGATACGCTGTGAGGGCGATAGTGCAGACTTTCCAAAATTGATTGTTATGCTTAGAGAGGAGCAAAGGTTGATGTTGTAATCCCTGGCTTGCACAAGACGATACTCGGTGGTGGCGGAGAGGAGCCAGTCGTCTAGGTAAGGAAACACCCGGAATCCCATCTGTCTCACGTGAGACGCTACTACTGCCATGCATTTGGTGAACACTCTGGGGGCTGTGGTGAGACCAAAGGGCAGAGCACGAAACTGGAAGTGACTGGCTCCCAGCCGGAAGTGCAGATGATCTCTGGACGCTCTGGCCATCTTGATATGGTAGTACGCATCCTTGAGATCTATAGAGCATATCCAGTCGCCCTCCTGTAGGAAAGGAAGTATCGACCTTAGAGTGACCATCCGGAACTTTGCCTTCTCCACGAAGGTGTTGAGTTTGCTGAGATCCAAAATTGGTCTCCAGTCCCCTGTTTTCTTTGGAACTAAAAAGAACCTTGAGTAAGTTCCGGATCCTATTTGGTCTGCCGGGACTGGTTGGATGACTGTTTTCGAGCAGCCTTTTTATCTCTACGACTGCCTGGTCTCGCAGACTGGGTGGAACATCTGGGAGCTTTTTGGGGGCAGGTGGGGTTTTTATAAAGGGAATATTGTAGCCTCTGGTAACTATGCTTTTTACCCAGGAATCTGATGTGAGATTTAGCCAGGCCTCTGGGTATAAAGCTAAGTGACCCCCGACTGCCTCCAGAGTAGGACAGCCGGGCCTGCACTCAGGAGTGCTGGAAGGGCTTCCCAGAGAAAGTCTCTCTGTCGCCCTGATTTTGCGGACCCCCTCTGCCGCCTGGGCGGAGTCTTCCATTTCTTGCCCCTCCTCTGCATCTGGAGGGGGCATCACTCCGAGTTGGCTGAAAGGATCCCCGAGTCTTTCGGAACCACATTTTTCCACCTCTATGCCCTTTGGGGTATGGTCTAGACGGGGCGGAAAAACGGACCCCTACAGCAGACAGGGTCTTCCCTTCTTGCTTGCACCTAGTGAGGGTCTCCGTTACTTTGGGGCCAAACAAGGAAGCACCATCAAAGAGGGCATTCGTAAAGGAAGACTTGAAGGTTTCCGCAAAGGAGCACAGGCGCAACCAGGATTGCCTCCTCAGAGCAATCGCTGAAGCTGCCGCTCTACTCGATCCTTCGGCTGTGTATGAAATAAGCCTCATGGACGAGTTCACTATGGAGTTGAGGGTATTAAGCTGTGCTGTCACTTTTTCGGAGACAGCAGCATCTGTGTTACCCTGGAGAGTATCTCAGAGTTCCTTAAGGAGATCTCTCTGTAGACGCGTGAAATGCGTAAGGTAGTTGAGCGATCTCATGGAGAAGGTTGCAGAACTAAAGACGCACTTCCCATACCTGTCCATTGTCCTAGAATCCTTATAAGGAGGATGGACAGAGGAAGATGATTCGGACATTTCCTTTTTAGTGGCTGCCGCCGCCACCACCATAGTATCCACGGGAACTCCTTTAGTAAGGTAACTCTTGTCTTGTGGGGCCATGATATATTTGTTAGGTCTACGGGGAACCGGTTCCACTGTATCAGGTGATTCCCAAGCTCTACGGGCTATGAGATCCATTAGCTTGTCAAATGGTGGGGTCACCCAGGAGGTAGAAGGTTGAGCCCCAAATGCCTTCAGCAGAACCGATTTGTTTGCAGAAGGGGTAAAGGATTGCCAATCTCCCCTCTGTTTCAAGATTTCTAAAATGTCAGCAAAAGAGACATCTTCAGAGGGGGACAGTGGGGACCCTTCTGCTTCATCCAAATCAGTATCCCATGTTAGAGATTCCTGTGGGGAATCAATGTGCCTCCTCTTGCACAATCTTTTCCTCGGTACATCCTCAGAGGGGGCTTCTGGGGATGCCTCCGAGGAAGTATGGGCGCCCTCTGGGGCTTGCTGAGGCATCGGGTCTCGACGCTTAGCAGCGACCGAGAGTACAGAAACAGAACACGGACCCTTTAGGGAAGGAGAAGAAGATATCGATGATGTAAGTGTCTGTTCAGACAAGACCTTCCTCATGATGTCGAAGGCACCGGTGCCCCGGTCCGAGGACACCACCGGTTCCGAAGAAGCCGATAGCTTCCCCAGAACCGGAGCCATGGGCTCCGACCCTGAGGACGGAACCGAACTGATCTGAGCCGAGGCCCCGTGGGGAAGAGTCGGAACCCAAAGTTCGGTTCGACTGTCCCCCCCCCGGAACCTAGGAAAGACCGTCGGCTCCGAGACCCCCCAGCTGGTTACGAGGGTGTCGAGGTTAAAGGTGTCGATAGCACTGCTGGAGGCTTCGGCACTGAGGGCTCTAAACTCATCGGCTCTTCGACTCCTGGCTCCAACGACTAGAGAGGTCTCGGAGGAGGATTGGTCGAAGGGGTGGGAAGAGTCTCGAATTTTGATACCAACTGGGATGAAACTTCGATCAGTTTGGACAGAGCAGAGTTCTCCATTAGCTTCTGTACCACTCGGTCGATGTTGGAATCGGAAAGCGGCCTCGAAGAACGGGTCGAAGGGGCCGAAGCCGTCACCGAGCGAAGGATTGAAGGCGGTGGTAACTCCGACACCAGCTCCAACACGGTAGTCTCGATCAGAGACAAGGACTCGACGCCCGACCCCGAGGTCTTTGGAGCCAGCGTCCGAATCTGAAAAGAGGTGCTCGGAGCCAAGGACTTAGGCTCCGACACTCCTGAAGACTTCGACCCCTTCGAAGACTTGGACACTTGTTCGGTCTTGTCCAGGGTCTCTTGAAATTCGGGTTTTAACAACCCTCTTTCAACCAACTTCCTGCGTCTTTCCAGCATGACCCTCCCACTGAAGGAATAACATATGGAGCAGTCTTCCTGCAAGTGGAGAGGGCCAAGACAGTAGACACAGGAGGAATGGTTATCAGTTATGGACATCTTTTGTCCAGACTGACACCTCTTGAAGCCTGATTTGGCTCTCTCAGACATTTTTACTCTATACTTATTAAAATATATCAAAAAACACAGCACACTAATATATAGAAACACACTATATATATAAGTATATATATATATATATATATATATATATATATATATATATATATATATATATAAAACAATACTATATAAACAGTTTAACACTATCTTAATATGTATATGGGAAAAAAGTTAAGGCAAAAACTACAATAATATATAAAAATTACTGTCAATCCTGACAGAAAAAATCCAAGGCCTTAACTGAGGTAAATACTAACTGTATTAAAGCTATTCTTCTCTAAGAGAAAAAACACACACTATAAACTAACACACTCTACACTACTATATACTACTTTAAAACTACTTTAAACACTAATTCAAAACTACAAATTCGAAAAAATTGAAATATAATGAAAAAATACTGGCACGAGCCTCTCAGTATGCGATCTGCTGCTAGCGGCAAACTAGATCTGAGGGATGACACTGGAGGATCATGGGACAGGCACTGTGCCTCGAGCTTTCTCGAAGATGTGAAGCTGGTGATGTGGCCGACTCGGAGCCGAGGATCGACTCCGAACCCGTGTGTAAGAACAAACGGCAAGATCGAACAATTTCACATGGTTAATCTATAAACCTGATGGGATAGGTTATTTCAAGCACAGAAAGGAAAACAGATGAATAAAAAGATGGAAAAGATAAACAGTCTAGGGCCCTGTTTCAATGGTGAGTGAAGGTGGAACAAAATGAGCAGGTGCCTGTTTATGCTGAAAGACCTGGTCCAGTCTGCTCTGTGTTAACAATACCATAAAAATATACTGGCCCAAAGCTATCAGTGCAGATCACATCAGTACTCATGCCAGTGGAGGAAAACCATCCATGCCGACCCTCACTCCAGATGATTATGGTGCACTGAAGAATTAAAGAAAGAGAATACTGACATTCATAATGGTTCTAAAAAGGCTGACACCAGAGTAGGCACAGAAAAGCCCTGGTGCCAGTCGTCTCAGGCCTAATGGAGACTCTCTCTCTGACCCTGTTAGGGCCCACACCTCCACTGGCACAGAGTGCATCAATACTGAATAAGTTGAATCCTGAGGTGCCAAAAACACTGGCACAGGATCTCTTGCCGGTTCCAATATCCCATTGCCAAAACTGTGATGAAAGGGGTTAAGATTTCTTCTCACTCTGCCCTGGACCAAAGGCTGCTGACAAAACACTAAACTGAAGTTTCTCCTTCTTAAAAACACACATCATCTTGTCCCAATCTAACTGCATCAGGCTCCAGTAGGATCTAGAGGAGTGAAAGGACACAGATGAAGTGGGATGGGAAGAAAGAAAGTTTGACATCTCCTGTTCAAGGAGAAGCTTCCCATTCTCCTCCTCAGACCAGAGTCAATCTGCCCCAAAGTATCCTACCAGAAGGACCTGGATATAGCGAAGATGCAAACACTCTAAGGGACCTTCACCAGGGAAAGCTTCTCCAGAATATAAGCTTCTGACTTTTCCGGTCTCTGTTTTTCCTTTCTCTTCTCAAGCATGTTGGGTCTGTTCTCATTTCTCTTCATCTTCCTTTTTTGCCTTGAGAGCATCACCTTTTAATAGACTTTTTCAGAGAAGTTTGATCCCCCTATCCAGAAGGATACCATAAAGTACAGTTGTGTACACCTACCATAAATGTAGATGTTCGAATGTCTTCACTGTTGCAGTCATAACTGTAGGGTGATCCTGCCGGCAGGCAGCCCGAGGTCGGCCAGAATCACAAAGTCTGGGTCCGGCGTCGGCTGTACAAGCTAGTACCCTGACGTCAGTACGCTCTGGTACATAGCCCTCAGCCGACGCCATCTTCTCCAGCCTTTCTTGCCCCAGATGTCAGAAATCCCCAACAAACAAAAAATGAGTCCCACAAGGAAACACAAACACACCATAAAGTGAAACAAGAGGGGATAGGAGGGAGGGAAACACCGACTGCAACAGTGAAGACACTCGAACATCTACATTTATGGTAGGTGTACACAACTGTACTATGTTCTTCGTGTTTCACTGTTGCAGTCATAACTGTAGGGTGGAATCCCAAAGCAGTGAAGAAAGGGAGGAGACTAGATAGAAGAAGGGGCAGCAAGAAGGCCCTGCAAAACAGCAGAGGCAAAACCTGCCCTGGTCTTAGAATACAAAGGGAGATTGTAGTGCTTGGAAAAGGTATGCACAGAACTCCAAGTGGCTGCTTCCAAGATATCCTTGGTAGGGACTCCTCTGAGAAAAGCAGTAGAAGTGGCATCTGCTCTAGTAGAATGACTTCTCACAGTACCTGGAAACTGTTTCCCATGATGAGTGTAACAAAATCTTATTCTATAAGCAATCCATTTGGAAATAGTTTGTTTGGAAATAGCCTTTCCAAGAGAACTGGAGGCAAAAGAAACAAACAATTGGTTAGATTTTCTGAACTCTTTAGTCTTGTCCAAGTAAAATCGTAACTGTCTGTGTACGTCCAATGAATGCAAAATCCTTTCCCCTTTATTTTGAGGATTAGGAAAGAAGGTAGGAAGGTGAATTGTCTGATTTAAAGCAACTTTTGAAATCACCTTAGGCATGAAAGTAGGATTGGTCCTCAAGGATACTCTGTCAAGATGGAAAATTAGGTATGGCTCCACAGCCATAAGAGCTTGCAACTCTGAAACCCTTCTGGTAGAAGTCAATGCTAACAAAAGAACTGTCTTCCAGGATAAACATTTAATATCAGAAGCCGCAGCAGGCTCAAAAGGAGGCAAAGTGAGTTTTTCCAAAACATAGTTAAGATCCCAGGCAGGGACAGGAGGGGTCCTGGGAGGCCTCAAATTCTTAGCTCCTCTCAAGAATTGTCTCACCAATGGATGAGAAAAAACAGGAGGGTCAGTATTAAAATGAGCAGATATAGCAGAAGCATGAATCTTAATGGAAGAAAAGGAAAGGCCTTTAGACAAAAGGTCTGAAAGGTAAAGCAAAATAGACGAGAGATCAGGCACAAGAGGATTAGAGCCACGGTCCTGCATCCAAATACAAAACCTTTTCCATTTAGAGGCATAGGATTTCCTAGTGCTAGGCCGTCTTGCTTCAAGAAGAACATCCAAAACTTGTTTGGGGAGCTTAGAAGAAATCAAATTTCCTTGAAGAGCCAAGCTGCCAGGCAAAGGGTCCGGAGATGAGGGTGTAGCATCTGACCCTGATGCTGGGACAGAAGAGAAGGGTACAGAGGAAGGATCCAAGGAGGTTCCAAGCACAGATGTTGTAAGGTCGGATACCAAAACTGTCGAGGCCAATTTGGAGCAATCAAGATGATGAACTTGGGCTTGTCCTGTTTTACCTTCAGTAATATCCGGGGAAGAAGAGGAAGAGGAGGGAAGGCATATCCCGAAAGGTTCCTCCAACTGAATGACAGGGCATCCACCTTCCAAGCTGTTTTGTGGAAGGACCTGGTGCAAAAGAGAGGCAGCTGATGATTGAGATGGGATGCAAACAGATCTATCTGGGGACACCCCCAAACTGCAGTTATCCTGTTGAATAAGTTGGTGTCTAGCATCCATTCGTGAGGATCCAAAATGTTTCTGCTTAGGCTGTCTGCTAAGAGATTCTGCTTTCCTGGAATGAATTGAGCCTGAAGATGCAGATTCAAAGTTAGAGCTATGTCCCATAAAGTCATAGCTAGTCTGCAAAGGGGGTATGAATGAGAGCCCCCCTGCTTGTTTATGTACCATATAACTGTGGTGTTGTCTGTACGAATTAGAAGAGGCCCTGGCTGCAAAAGGGTCTTGAAGGCTAGAAGAGCATTTTGAACTGCCAACATTTCCTTCAGATTGATGTGCCAGTGCAGGTGATTCTTTGTCCAGGTCCCCTGCTGGCAATTGTTTAGAAAATGTGCTCCCCAAGCATAATCCGAGGCATCCGTGGTTATGATTAGAGAAGGTTGAGGTAGACGAAAAGGCTTCCCTTCGTTTAAAGCGCACACCCTGGACGGACCACCAAAGGAACTCCTTCTGGAGGCAGGGGATCAGAGGAATCAAAGTGTCCAGATCTTGGTAATGCTGTGACCATACACTTTTCAGGTACCATTGAAGCTTTCTCATATGAAGCCTTGCATTTGGAATTAACAGAATGCATGAAGCCATATAGCCCAGTGCCTGCAGGAATTTCCTTGCAGTGAGCTGAGTTAAGGTTGCCAAGGTTTTGAAAATTGAAGCCAGCTGTATTTGTTTTTCTGGAGTAAGGAAGGCCCTTTGTAAGGTTGTATTTAGGAGGGCTCCCAAAAATATCATTTGTTGAGAAGGAATCAATTGTGACTTTTTTATGTTCACTGAAAATCCCAGGAGGAGGAAGAGACGTTGAACAAAATCCAGATGTTGAAGTAAAAGGTCCTTGCTGTCTGCCTGGATAAGGCAGTCGTCCAAATAGGGGTAAATCTGAATCCCCTGAAGTCTGCAATAAGCCACTACTGGGGCCAGGCACTTGGTGAAAACCCTGGGCGCAGTAGATAAACCAAAGGGCAGTACAGAGAATTGAAAGTGCCTCGAGCCTGCTTTGAATTTGAGGAATTTCCTGCGTTCCTGCCTGATGGGAATGTGTAAGTAGGCCTCCTTTAAATCCAATGTCACCATCCAAGCGTCCTGGGAGAGTACTGGAAGCAGTTGTTGTAGAGTAAGCATTTTGAATTTTGGAATTTCCAAAAAGGTGTTTAACACTGAAAGGTCCAGAATAGGTCTCCATGAGTTTTGTTTTCTTGGAACCAGAAATAGTCTTGAGTAAAAGCCTTTTCCCATTTCTGAGAAAGGAACAGGCTCTATGGCTCTCATGGCCAGTAGAGCATCCACTTGATTTAAGGCCTCTGCCCATTGATGTTTTGGCAGATCTGGCCAACCGATGACCCTTGGCAGAGTATGAAAATGGAACTTGTAGCCTCTTAAAATCACGTCCAATACCCATTTGTCCTGGGTAATATGAGTCCAATTTCTGTAAAAAACAGAAAGCTTTCCTCCGAGAGGGGCATCCAGGTAAGGGGGTCCTGAAGCCCAACCGAGAGAGTCATTGAGTATGCTTCCTTTGAGATTGGGATCTGTCTTCTCCCCTTCTAGGTGAAGAAGCAGTCCATTGTCTGGATCTGTAAGAGGCCTGAGCTTGACCACGACCTCTGGAGCGTCTATATCTTCCCCTTTGAGGCCTGTCAGACGTGGGAAAGGACCAATTTTTGGAGGGCCAATTCCTGGAAAATCTAGGAGGCTGAACTTGTAAGAAATATTTCACAGTCTGCATAGATTTTGCCTTTTCTTCCATCTTTTTAATAACCTCCTCAGCCCTGGATCCAAATAAAACATCATGCTGAACAGGGGCATCTAAAAGTTTAGCCTTAACCTGTTCCGGTAAACTTTGTTCACGAAGCCAGGCATGTCTCCTAATAACAGTACCAGAGGCTGCGGGCCCTGCAAGAAGCTTCCAAAGCATCAAAACCACAATGCAAACTATGCTTGTTCACTTGTTCAGTTGCATGCAATACATCCTGCAATTCCTTATCCTCTGCACATGCTGGAAAGGTAGCAAGCTTTTGCTTCAAAACAGACAAAAGAAATTGCTGATACTTAAACATATGAAACTGGCAATTTAAAGCCCTAATAGCAAGGGTAGCAGAAGTATATACCTTTTTACCCCACCTGTCTAAGGCACGAGAATCCTTCTCGGAGGGAATAGGATTTTTGGAAGAAGCAACCTTAGCAGCCTTAGAACCCTGAGAAATAGTTTCAGGATCCGCAGAAGGGTTCTTGAATAAGAATAAATGAGAATCAGGGACCCTGTAAAATCTATCAGGCTTAGAAGGAGCAGGGGGCATGGAATCAGGATTCAAATTAGCCTCAGAAAAGGCATCATCCACAATATCAAGAACAGGAGGAATAGCTAAAGGCCTGTGTTGAGGAAGAAGAAGGAATTCCTAAGCCTCTTCTTAGAAGCAGAATAATCCTGACCTTCCCAATGAAAATGTTCCCTCATCTCATGTAAGGTCTCCCCAAAAGAGAAATCCTCAGGCGGAGAAGCAGAGGGCAGGGAATCCTCTGCATCCGAATCCTCATAAGGAGGAAAGGAATATTCCTGATCAGGGGAAGAAACAGAAGATACAGAAGCCTGGTCAGAGGAATCCAAAGGAACATCCTGTCGAGGCCTTTTCTCTGGAGGGGGGTGAGAACCCCTAATCATTGTAAGCAAATCTTCAGCCATCCTTAGCAATTGCTTCTGTGTCTTGGGAGTAGCTTCAGAAGTAGCTGGAGCAGTAACTTTAGGTTTAACTGGAGTCTTGGACTTTGCCTTTGTCTTTGAAATGGTGATGTGAGTAGGCCTGAATACCCCCTCAGAAGCCGGTACCTGCACAGCGGTTCCGAACCCATCTAAGGGAGCAACGTCCGAAGGTCCTGCAGCAGATAAAACAATAGGCCTTGATGGCTCCCCATGGGAGTCCGTATCGGCCATCGGTTCAGAAGTGGCGGACGACAGGGGCTGCAAAAGCGACTGACGACAGCCGAACCCATTTTTTTCAGTTTCCCCAGGGCAGACCGATGGGGAGGAATCAGTCCTATTACCAGCAGAATTGGGGGAGGGGACGCAGATAATTTTGACTACTGGTGGAGGGCTTAATGGTAGTAGCCACCCACCTGGTAACACATGCTCGGTGGCGTCTAATAATAGTTTCACTTCAAAGCAGACAGGCAGGAATGCAGCAGTCATGTCATCAATAAATTTGGGGGAGGGGGTGCAGATTAACCCTGCTGGTGACTGTCCTTACTGTGAAGAAATTATGGAAATTGGTAGTAATTGTAAGGTGGTAACCAACAACAACCTGACCCTTTACAATTTTACTGAGCTAGATACAACTCCGGAATTTTTTGATTTATTTATCAAAGGTTTTCATTTTGTCCCTGTTAAATCATCTTACTTACCCAAATTATTAGTGGAATTAAAATTATTTATTAGGAATTTAAATCTGTCTATTTATTTTAAAGGCCAAAATGTAATTGACAATAATTTACATAGAAGTAGTACTTTTAACCCACCCATTCATCCTAGTCTAAGAACCTATGAGGAGTTAGTGGAAAAAGAACTCAGAAGAAATTGTGGTATACTTCACAATTCTAGTATTAACAACTTTGATGCAAATTTGGAGGAGGTGGTGAACATTTTGAGAGAGAACAGAATTCGAGTAATGAAAGCAGATAAAGGGGGAGGGGTGGTTTTGATGCAATACTTTGACTATGAAAATTACATGCATGATATCTTACAAGATAATAATACTTATGAACAAGTCTCTAGGAATGAAGTTAATGTAGCATATGCCAAGATCAATTATTTGATGAAAGATCATTTATTACAAGGTTGTATTAATGAGAAGCTATTTAACTTCCTACATGTTTCTAACCCTAAAATTCCGATTATATTCGGAATACCGAAAGTTCATAAAGGGTTAGAACCTTTAAAATTCCGCCCTGTGGTATCAGGTGCAGGTGGCATTACGGAGCCTCTGAGTAAATTTGTGGAATACAGTTTAAAAAGCTTTGCTTCTTCACTGCCTTATATTTGCAAAGATTCTTGGGAATTTTTAGCTAGTATCCCTTTGGATAGGTATCACCCTGACTTGTTAATGGTAACTACTGATGTTACCGAATTATTCCCCAGCATACCCCACAGTACTGGTATTGAGTGGTTTACGGAAATTCTGGCCACTGAATCAGGGTTCAACAGCAATATGGTCAATTTAATAGTTGAATTCATGGAAATCATCTTGAATAATAATTACATTTTTTTCAGTGGGGAATTTTTTAGGCAGTGTAAGGGGGTGGCCATGGGTGCTCCATGTGCCTCCTCCTATGCTAATATTGTATTGCATAAATGGGAGTCCACGTTCATTCATGCATCTGATTGGAAGAATAACATCATTTTTTATAAGCGCTACCTGGATGACATTTGTTTATTATGGCAAGGCTCCAAGGATTGTTTCCTGGAGTTCTTTAATTACATAAGTTCTTCCACCAATTTTTTAGCTTTCACGTACAAACTCAGTGAGCACTCTCTTCACTATCTGGATGTAGCTCTTGTGAAGGACAGGAGCAATAATACATTCATATCCCAGATTTATAGAAAGGAAACATTTTCGAATGCATTCTTACATTACGACAGTTTCCATCCACATTACACCAAAAGAGGAATAGTCAGAGGGCAGATGATACGAGCCTCAAGAATGTGTAGTACCTCAAATTTATTTTTGAATGAAATTCAGCATATAACCACCCTATTTGAAGAGAGAGGATATCCAGATTGGTTGATTAACTCATGTGTGGCTGAAATTAAAACAAAAAGAGACTCGCATTACCCCCCACTATTAGGACATGGTCTTCCGTTACCTAGTAGTAACAGTCAGGGGCATGCTGACATTTCTAGAGGCTTTGTATACACTTTTTCTGAGGATTCTGAATGTATTGAAAATACAATGAATATGTTTTGGCCTATACTAACGTCACAAGATGATATCAAATCTTGGTTACCAGAGAAAATTCAATTCATCAGAAAACGTGATAAGAATTTAAAAGATATGTTTGAACAAGTTGGCCACAATTATTGTATTACTAATAGCACCAACACACTTAGAAAGAATGGTTCTTATAAATGTGGGGCATGCAACCAATGCCCTCACCTCCTGAATGATGATCATGTCCACATTCCATCGAGAAATCGTATGCTGAGAGCAAGGGAACATTTTAATTGTAATTCATTCGGTGTGGTATACCTGGGTGTATGTGCTGTGTGTTCCGCATTTTATGTGGGAAAAACAACCAGGACTATTAGAAAAAGAATATATGAACACACATACGATATTGAAAAGAAAAAAGAGAGTAATGCCTTTTTCAGGCACTCTTTAAAGTGTAGTAACATGGTGGTCAAATTTTTCATTCTTGAAAGGGTTAGTCCTGATCCCAGAGGGGGGGACTGGGAGAATTTTCTGGAGCATCGTGAACTGATGTGGCAACTGGTGTTGGATGCTACCAGGTTTCCTGGACTAAATGATAGTGTCAGTCTCAAAAGTGTACTTAAAATAAGAAACAATCAACTATAAGGGGGCAGATACTTAATTCCATCATTTGGTACTTTTGTCACCATCTTCTTGGGCTCTGTCAAGAAGTAATGTGGTATTTAGGCTTACTCATACCTTCAGGTAAATGGTTTGGTGTAAGGGGTGTTTCAAGTTTCATACCAACATCAATTTTTATGTCAACATTTTTATGCTAAATATTTCTAAGCTGGTATTTTGGATTCAAATGGTATTGATTTTCAATTTAACATTTTTTGACAAATTATTCTCTCAGAGATAGATATGTTGATAGTGCTTAATCAATACTCTAGTTTTTAGAGTTTTTTAATGTTTATATAATATTCATATAAGAAGGGTTTTTAAGGAAATGGCTAAGCATATGTATTTATGTTTAATGTATGTAGTTAATATTGGCTTCTTTAGTTAGTACACAACGTGTACTGGTTATGCAATTTATTTTATTTTATGTATTTCTAAGCATTATATAGATATAGGTAATTTAAAACAGTTATTTTATTGTTAATTGACGTTTTAAATGGTTAATTAATCAATTAGTTGGCCTATCCCATGGTATAAATAAAGGGGACGGCCACACAATATATTGTAACTTGATAAAGCCTGGGATACACCAGGCGAAAGCGCTTGTTCGTTTACACTGGCTGTGGATTATTAAAGCAACTTCGACTTTCATTCATTGGCTTTTTTCTTTTGGACTTACTATCTGTGGTGAATCTACCTTGTGGCTAATATATTTTATATTGGACTTTGAACATATCACTATTTTTTGGCAACCCGAATCCGGAGTGATATCTGTTAATTGCTCACAGTTTTCCTGCTCTTCTGAGGTCTTTTTTTGTAGTTTTTCTGCTTGTGTCGCTAGCTTCAGAAGTAGCTGGAGCAGTAACTTTAGGTTTAACTGGAGTCTTGGACTTTGCCTTTGTCTTTGAAATGGTGATGTGAGTAGGCCTGAATACCCCCTCAGAAGCCGGTACCTGCACAGCGGTTCCGGACCCATCTAAGGGAGCAACGTCCGATGGTCCTGCAGCAGATAAAACAATAGGCCTTGATGGCTCCCCATGGGAGTCCGTATCGGCCATCGGTTCAGAAGTGGCAGACGACAGGGGCTGCAAAAGCGACTGACGACAGCCGAACCGGACGCTGGCTCCAGCTGCAACGAATCCTGTTTGGACCTCGGAGGCCTGTCCTTGTCTTTGCGCTTCTTTTGAATTCCGGTAGAATCCGACGACATTCTATAACTGAAGCGTCTGCCAAAGTAATTTAAAGCCCAGTCGTACCGACGCTTAATAGTGCGAGAATTGAACCTGGCACAGAACCGACAACAAGAAACGTCGTGGTCAGGGCCTAAGCAAGGTAGACAGTAAGAGTGGAAATCTTTATGAGGTATCTGTTTTCCACACGCTATACAATTATTAACTTTTTCTGACATCGGAGGAACAAGAAAAAGATTCCACAACGGGGTACTTAGCTTTGAGAAGAGAAGTAAGAACTTCGGACCGACAGCAATCAAAAACGTAGATCGAAAATCGCCAACCAACGACTTGCGAGCTGCTTTCCACCGCACGGCAAGAAAGACTGGAGAAGATGGCGTCGGCAGAGGGCTATGTACCAGAGCGTACTGACGTCAGGGTACTAGCTTGTACAGCTGACGCCGGACCCAGACTTTGTGATTCTGGCCGACCTCGGGCTGCCTGCCGGATCACCCTACAGTTATGACTGCAACAGTGAAACACGAAGAACATCTGAAATTCTTGCAAAAAAGCCCAACCACAAGATGCACAACATAAAACTTGAGTGGATTTTTGGGTAGAATCTTGTGGCCACATTGTTTGCACTTTTTAAAGCCAAGGTCTTGTCCTTTTCAATTATGAAGACTCTAATGAGCTGCACAATACAATTAGATATGGCAAAATTTGGATGTCTAACTTGAAATTCCTGAATCTAGTAGATAGAAAAGGAAAACATTTTATAACATCCTTGCCAGTCAGGTCATGACCAAAAAGCTGTGTCCTTTAAAGTAAAGGTAAAACCAGGAACACCAGCTAACCTTATAACTTTCAAGAATTATTCTAGGGCAACCTCCCCACTACAAAGTGACACCTTAGAAAAATTTCAACACCCCCCCCCCTCAAAAAAAAAATCCTTGAGAACTCCACTGCCTGTGCAGAATCATTAACAGAAGGAAGGATGCCTGAGAGTGGTGATAACTATTTAAGAGTCAAGAAAGGATTGACCTAGTGAAGGCAGCCCTGTATCTTGTAAAGGCATCCATTCTGTAGAGTTTAGCAAATATGTACACAGAAAACCAGGTGGCACATTCCAGAATCATCCTGGTATCTACCCCTTTGTAGAAGAAAAGTACAGTTTTGTACCTACCATAAATGTAGATGTCCGATAGACATGCAACTGCAGTCATAACATGTGGGTTGTCCTGCCTCAGGCAGCCCTCGGTCGGACGGATTCCAAAGTCTGGGTCCGACGTCGGCTGATGTCGCATTCTCTCCGACGTCAGAGCGGCTGGAGTACATAAGCATCAGCCGACACCATTTTCTTCAGTGTTTCTTGCCCCAGATGCCAGGTGCCCTCCAAGGAAGGCTGTAATCAAATAGGAAGACAAAACAGGATTCCAAACAAATACATGTGCAATAAAACAAATACACCATAACAGATATCCCCAGCTAAGAGTAAGGGGGATAGGAGTGGACCCTAGGCATAGAGGGGTATGGAGGGAGGGAAAACCCGACTGCAGTTGCATGTCTATCGGACATCTACATTTATGGTAGGTACAAAACTGTACTATGTCCTTCAAGAATGCAACTGCAGTCATAACATGTGGGTAGAATACCATAGCTTAGCTGGGGGAGGAGGTATGCTCTAGGAAAGAGATGGTGTGGCAATCAAACCCTGCAGGACTGCCGAAGCAAAGCCTGCTATGGATCTGGAATATAGAGGGAGATTGTAGTGTTTAGAGAATGTATACACGGAGCTCCATGTAGCAGCTTCTAGAATGTCCTTTGTAGGCACCCCTCTTAAAAATGCTGTAGAGGTGGCTGTAGCTCTGGTGGAATGTGGTCTGACATAGGCTGGAACAGTCTTCCCATGAAAGGAATAACAGAATCTGATGCAATGTCCAATCCATTTAGAAATAGTCTGTTTTGAAATTGCTTTTCCTTGGACTGCAGGGGTGTAAGCTACAAAAAGCTGTTCAGACTTCCTACTGGTCTTGGTTCTGTCCAGGTAGTATCGAAGTTGTCTATGAATGTCCAAGGTATGCAAAAGTCTTTCCCCCTTATTCTCAGGATTGGGGAAGAAAGCAGGCAGATGAATGGCTTGATTAAGAGAAACTTTTAGTTATGTACTTACCATAACTTCGGATGTATGGGATCCATCTCGCCTACATTCATGACAGATGGGTTCGGAGCCGATCCATCGGCTCCGACTCGGCAACTTATACACTAGCACGAAGTCTCTCATTGGCTGGGCTACTCCCTATCCCAGGATGCACTACACCTGCTTCCCCAGATCTTGTTTGTTCGCTTTCATACACCCATGTAAACACAGCAAACACTATTAGTCACTATAACCAACTAAAGTTCTTCAAGAAAGAACACCAAGAAAAAGTGACTACAGCTCCTCTAAATCCAAATGGAAGGGGGAAGGAGGGTGGGTACTTATGAATGTATGAGAGATGGTTCCCATACATCCAGAGTTATGGTAAGTACATAACTAATAGATATAATGGGATCCTATCTGCCTACATTCATGACAGATGGGACAGCGTCCCTAGCACCTACATCCCGGGTGGCTCATTGGAACACACTCCTGAGAACTGTGGAACCAAAGGAAGCTCTGCCTCGAGAAACCACATCCAATTTGTAATGAGAAATAAAAGTGTGCGGAGAAGTCCAGGTTGCCGCAGCACAGATATCATCTATTGATAACTTGGAGTGAAAAGCTACGGAAGTAGCCATTGCCCTGGTAGAATGAGCCTTGACTGGAAAGGGAAGGTCTTTATGAGCCTGTGAATAAATAAAAATAATACAATCTTTAATCCATTTAGATATGGAGGCTTTTGTTACCGGTTGACCCAATTTGTTCGCTGCAAAAGAAACAAACAACTGATTTGATTTCCGCGTTTGAGCGGTTCTATTCAAATAAAAACGTAGTTGTCTATGTACGTCCAATTGATGCAAAGTATATTCTGCATTGGAGAATTCTGGGAAAAAGACAGGGAGTTCTATAGTTTGTTGCATACAGAAAGAGGAGGCCACCTTTGGTATAAATGCGGGGTTTAATTTCAATGAAACTCTATGCTTGTGAAAAATCAAATAGGGAGGATCAGAACAAAGAGCTTGAAGTTCTGAAACTCGCCTAGCAGATGTTATGGCTACTAAAAAGGCCGTTTTCCAAGACAGAAATTTTAAATCACAAGTAGCAGCTGGTTCAAAAGGACGGGCAGTTAGGGCAGCAAGAACCATATTCAAATCCCAAGGGGGAACAGGCTGAGATAAAGGAGGCCTAAGGAGCCAAGCCCCTTTAAGGAAAGCCTTACAAAGTTTGTGAGACATCAATGAAGGTTCAAAAGAAGCATGAAAATTAGAGATCGCTGCTAATTGAACCTTAATGGTAGAAACTGAAGAGCCCGACTGAAAAAGGGAGGCCAGAAAATTCAGAACCTCCGATACTGGAGCAGTGAGAGGATCTATACCTTGTTCTTGAGCCCAGAAGGCAAACCTTTTCCATTTACTGGAATAAAGTTTGATGGTGGAAGGTTTATGGGAAGAAGACAGAATGTGGATCACATCCGGCGAGAGAGCATTATCTCGGACTAAGGATGGAAGTGGAGTAACCATGCTGCCAACTTCAGGGACCTGAGAGATGGATGAAGCCGTCCTGACTGATGAGTCAACAGGTCTGGCACCGGATCCAGAAACCATGGACCTTCTATCGCATGCCTCTGTAGGAAAGGAAACCAAACTTGACGAGGCCAGTGCGGGGCAATTAGAATCATCTCGCTCTCCATGTAAATGGCTTTCTGTATCACCCTCGGTAGGAGGGGGAACGGAGGGAAGGCGTAGAGAAGACCGGGGGGCCAAACGTGAGTCAGAGCGTCCCTGGGAATCTGTCCTTGGATGGGAACAGTGTGAAGAACTCTCTGCATTTCGCATTGTGGGGGCTGGCAAACAGGTCGCAGCAAGGGAGACCCCATCTGTCGAAGATTTTCGCAGCTATACTCTGATTGAGGGACCACTCGTGGGGCAAGAGAATGGTCCTGCTTAATCTGTCCGCAATCACATTGGACTTCCCCGGTATGTGTGTTGCCATTAGAAAGCGGTTGGTAGCTACCGCCCAGTGCCAAAGTCTCATGGCTTCTCTGCATAGTGGGTAAGACCTGGTACCCCCTTGCTTGTTTATATACCATACTACCGACATGTTGTCGGATAGGATCGCAATTGGGCCCTGTGGGAGAGCGTGATGGAGAGCTTGGAGTACCAATAGTACCGCTCTCATCTCCAGGACATTGATATGCAAATGTGTTTCCTGGATCTGCCATGTGCCTTGGACCGACCTGTCCAGGTAATGACCACGCCCACCCTACCTGGGAGGCGTCCGTGGTCACAGTGGCAACGGGACGTTGAGGAATAAAAGATCGCCCTTGGTCGAGATTTGACTGTAGAAGCCACCAACGCAGATCTCGACGGCAACTCTCCGTGATTATGATTAAGTGGTTCAAGGGCAGTTCCTGATAAGACCATTGAACCGACAGTAGCCATTGTAGAATTCGCATGTGAAGTCTGGCCAAGGGAACTAGGAGTATAGTCGACGCCATCGAGCCCAACAGTTGTAGGATCCGATGGGCCGGGGCTCTTTGTAAGTGAAGGCAGGATTTGACTTGATCTTGTAAGATCTGAATTCTTGCTGCCGGTAAGAAGGCGCGCATTCTTTTTGTCTAAGTCTGCGCCTATGAAAGTAATACGCTGAGAAGGCTGTAGTACAGATTTTGCAAATTGAATGTGATCCCCAAGAAACAGCCCAAGTTGAACGTGGCTCTGAGCGCTTGGAGAAGTAGATGCTCGGAGGTGGCTGTAAGGAGCCAGTCGTCTAGATAAGGAAACACCTGGAATCCCAGACTTCTCAGGTGAGCAGTTACCACTGCCAGACACTTGGTGAACACCCTGGGGCTGTGGTGAGACCAAAGGGCAGTGCTCGAATTGAAATGACTGGCTCAGGGAAGCGTAAATGTCTCCTGGACTCTTGAGCTATGGGAATATGATAGTAAGCGTCCTGGAGATCTATTGAGCACATCCATGCATCTTTTTCCAGTAAAGGAAGAATAGATTGAAGAGTGACCATTCGGAATCTGGACTTCTTGACGAAACGATTCAATGAACTGAGGTCCAATATGGGCCTGAAGTCCCCTGTCTTTTTTGGTACCAAAAATAATTTTGAGTAAGTTCCTGATCCGATCTGGTCGGTGGGGACAGGCTGGATGGCTCTTTTTTCTAGCAGCTTTGAAATTTCTAATGCTGCCTGATCCCGCTGACTGGGTGGCACGTCCGGGATTTCCCTTAAAGAAAGGGGGGGTTTGTTGAAAGGGATGATATATCCTCCGGTAATAATGCGAAGCACCCACTGATCGCTTGTTATGGATTCCCAAGCTTGTGGATGCGCCAAGACCCCGACTGGCTCGAGCTGCACAGTCGGGCAACCACTCAGGAACGCTGGTTGTATGAAGAACCACGAAAGGAATCGCGGTCTCCAGAGTTACGGGGGCCTCTGCCACCTCTGGGCGGCATCTTCCAAAATCCCCCCCCCCCTGCCTCTGGAGGGGGAATCACTGGGTGGAGTAGAGAAAGACTTTTGGGATTTTTTAAACCACATTTTCCTCCCTCTCCCAGCCTTGGGATAAGGCCTGGAAGGAGCGGAATAACGGGCCCCAACGGCAGTCAAAGTCTTGCCCTCCTGCTCGCACCGAGTTAGTGTGTCCTTCACCTTGGGTCCAAACAAAGATGACCCATCAAAGGGGCGAAGGAAGACTTGAAGGCCTCCGTGCGAACACAAAAGCGTAACCAGGCTTGTCTCCTAAGGGCAACGCCTGTTCCGCTGATCTACTCGCCCCTCGGCCGCATACGAGATGAGCCTCATGGACGAGTTAACAATAGAACAAAGAGTAGTCATCTGTGCGCCAACAGTCGAGGCCAGCGCTTCAGGTAGATTACCAACAAGGGAGTCATTTAGCTCTTTGAGAAGATCCCTTTGGAGCCTTGTAAAATGACATAAATAATTCAGCGACCGTAAGGAGAAGGCCGCTGAGGACAGGGTACGCTTCCCGTACCTATCCATACTCCTAGAGTCCTTATTAGGAGGATGAATAGACGCCAAGCCTCTGCCATGTCCTGCTGTGTGGCAGAAGCCACCACCAAAGCATCTACCGTACACCCTTTGTGAGAAATTCTTTTTGTGGGGAGCTGACAAGAATTTATTGGGCCTTGCAGGCACCGGTTCCACAGAATCAGGGTGTTCCCACCCTTCGAGAAATCAAATCAAGGAGTTCATCGAAGGGCGGAGACACCCAGGAGGTGGAGGGCTGGGCCCCAAAGGCCTTGAGGAAGACTGACTCCTCAGTTGAAGGGGTTTTGGCTTGCCAGTCACCTCTCTGTCTCAGAATCTCCAAGATATCTGAGAAGGAGATATCATCCGAAGATGATTTGGGGGACCCCTCAGCGTCATCGAGGTCAGTATCCGATGTAATAGACTCATCTTGGGAGTCTACGTGCTTCCTCTTACACAATTTCTTCCGTGGGGGTTCGTCCGAAGCAGTTTCGGACGGACCACCCGGAAGAAGGGAACCCCCGATTGGGGTATCCTCAGGCCCTGGGGCCCCGCTGCCGGGGGGCTGCAAAGCAACAGAGGCACCAGTCTCCAAATCTAGGGACGGTGAGGTAGAGTCTAGTTGAACCGGCAAGGGCATGGCCAGCTGGGCCTCATGGCCTCAAAGGCCGGACCTCCAGAATCCAAGGAAGTCACTGGTCTAGAGGCCACGATGGCACTGGGAATTCCAGCAGCCGATGCTCCGAGAGGAAGACTAGGTACCGAAGCACCTAATCCCAAGGTATTCCCCTCGAGCCCGGCTGTAGAGGTCGCAGTACCAAACCCTGAACCGGAGGACAGGGTAGGAAGCATGGTCGGAGCCGAAAGGCCTGATAGGGGTCTCTGCTCCGACCGTATGGTTCCACATTGCTCCACCACCACCGGCTCCAACAACTCAGAAGAGGTTGGAGGAGGAATCAAGAGTGTAGGGGGGGGGATCGGCTCCGAAGCAAACTGTGCTGGAGCCGAGACCATTTTAGCAAATACTGGAGACTGGAAGAGCCTCTGTAAAATCCTATCCAGGTCCGAATCCGATAGTCTGGAGGATTTAGAGGAGGTAGACACTCGAGAAGACTTTCCTCTCGGCTCCGAGGGAGAAGGGGACCGGCTCAGAAACGGCTCCAATACTGTCGGCGCCGACTCCACCAACTCATGGATCACTATCGGCGCCGAAGAAGCCTTTTTCTTCGGAGCCGAGGGGGAAGAGTCTGGGCTGCACACTTCCACC
This sequence comes from Protopterus annectens, assembly GCF_019279795.1. Lineage (NCBI taxonomy): Eukaryota > Metazoa > Chordata > Ceratodontiformes > Protopteridae > Protopterus > Protopterus annectens. The sequence goes on along the minus strand of NC_056733.1, from coordinate 1,569,829,252 downwards.
GCCCGAAGCCATTGGAGCCGATGGAGGTGATTCACCTCGATACTCCAACTTGCGGCTCCGAAGACAATGGAGCCAAAGTAGGAGGTATCGAGGCAGACTCTTCGACACTCGGCCCCGAAGTCAGTGGAGCCAAGGAAGAAGAGGTCAACTTTTTCTTTTTAGAAGTCGGCTCCGACGGACTTGTCGGAGCCGACGATCTTTTCTTTTTGGAAGCAACAGGAGGATTCAAAGCTTCCTCAAAGGAGGGTTTAATAAGCCCTTTCAAAATAAGCTTGTTCTTACGTTCTTGAAGAACCCTAGCAGAAAAAGCATGACATACGCTACAAGTCTCTTGTAGATGTTTTTTCTTTTACCTGAGAGACGGATGAAGCCGTCCTGACTGATGAGTCAACAGGTCTGGCACCGGATCCAGAAACCATGGACCTTCTATCGCATGCCTCTGTAGGAAAGGAAACCAAACTTGACGAGGCCAGTGCGGGGCAATTAGAATCATCTCGCTCTCCATGTAAATGGCCTTCTGTATCACCCTCGGTAGGAGGGGGAACGGAGGGAAGGCGTAGAGAAGACCGGGGGGCCAAACGTGAGTCAGAGCGTCCCTGGGAATCTGTCCCTTGGATGGGAACAGTGTGAAGAACTCTCTGCATTTCGCATTGTGGGGGCTGGCAAACAGGTCGCAGCAAGGGAGACCCCATCTGTCGAAGATTTTCGCAGCTATACTCTGATTGAGGGACCACTCGTGGGGCAAGAGAATGGTCCTGCTTAATCTGTCCGCAATCACATTGGACTTCCCCGGTATGTGTGTTGCCATTAGAAAGCGGTTGGTAGCTACCGCCCAGTGCCAAAGTCTCATGGCTTCTCTGCATAGTGGGTAAGACCTGGTACCCCCTTGCTTGTTTATGTACCATACTACCGACATGTTGTCGGATAGGATCGCAATTGGGCCCTGTGGGAGAGCGTGATGGAGAGCTTGGAGTACCAATAGTACCGCTCTCATCTCCAGGACATTGATATGCAAATGTGTTTCCTGGATCTGCCATGTGCCTTGGACCGACCTGTCCAGGTAATGACCCCCCCACCCTACCTGGGAGGCGTCCGTGGTCACAGTGGCAACGGGACGTTGAGGAATAAAGGATCGCCCTTGGTCGAGATTTGACTGTAGAAGCCACCAACGCAGATCTCGACGGCAACTCTCCGTGATTATGATTAAGTGGTTCAAGGGCAGTTCCTGATAAGACCATTGAACCGACAGTAGCCATTGTAGAATTCGCATGTGAAGTCTGGCCAAGGGAACTAGGAGTATAGTCGACGCCATCGAGCCCAACAGTTGTAGGATCCGATGGGCCGGGGCTCTTTGTAAGTGAAGGCAGGATTTGACTTGATCTTGTAAGATCTGAATTCTTGCTGCCGGTAAGAAGGCGCATTCTTTTGTGTCTAAGTCTGCGCCTATGAAAGTAATACGCTGAGAAGGCTGTAGTACAGATTTTGCAAATTGAATGTGATCCCCAAGAAACGCCCAAGTTGAACGTGGCTCTGAGCGCTTGGAGAAGTAGATGCTCGGAGGTGGCTGTAAGGAGCCAGTCGTCTAGATAAGGAAACACCTGGAATCCCAGACTTCTCAGGTGAGCAGTTACCACTGCCAGACATTTGGTGAACACCCTGGGGCTGTGGTGAGACCAAAGGGCAGTGCTCGAATTGAAATGACTGGCTCCGAGGAAGCGTAAATGTCTCCTGGACTCTTGAGCTATGGGAATATGATAGTAAGCGTCCTGGAGATCTATTGAGCACATCCATGCATCTTTTTCCAGTAAAGGAAGAATAGATTGAAGAGTGACCATTCGAATCTGGACTTCTACTAAACGATTCAATGAACTGAGGTCCAATATGGGCCTGAAGTCCCCTGTCTTTTGGTACCAAAATAATTTTGAGTAAGTTCCTGATCCGATCTGGTCGGTGGGGACAGGCTGGATGGCTCTTTTTTCTAGCAGCTTTGAAATTTCTAATGCTGCCTGATCCCGCTGACTGGGTGGCACGTCCGGGATTTCCCTTAAAGAAAGGGGTTTGTTGAAAGGGATGATATATCCTCCGGTAATAATCTGAAGCACCCACTGATCGCTTGTTATGGATTCCCAAGCTTGTGGATGCGCCAAGCGACCCGACTGGCTCGAGCTGCACAGTCGGGCAACCACTCAGGAACGCTGGTTGTATGAAGAACCACGAAAGGAATCGCGGTCTCCAGAGTTACGGGGGCCTCTGCCACCTCTGGGCGGCATCTTCCAAAATCCCCTGCCTCTGGAGGGGAATCACTGGGTGGAGTAGAGAAAGACTTTTGGGATTTTTAAACCACATTTTCCTCCTCTCCCAGCCTTGGGATAAGGCCTGGAAGGAGCGGAATAACGGGCCCCAACGGCAGTCAAAGTCTTGCCCTCCTGCTCGCACCGAGTTAGTGTGTCCTTCACCTTGGGTCCAAACAAAGATGACCCATCAAAGGGGGCGGCGAAGGAAGACTTGAAGGCCTCCGTAAACGAACACAAGCGTAACCAGGCTTGTCTCCTAAGGGCAACGCCTGTTCCCGCTGCTCTACTCGCCCCCTCGGCCGCATACGAGATGAGCCTCATGGACGAGTTAACAATAGAACAAAGAGTAGTCATCTGTGCGCCAACAGTCGAGGCCAGCGCTTCAGGTAGATTACCAACAAGGGAGTCATTTAGCTCTTTGAGAAGATCCCTTTGGAGCCTTGTAAAATGACATAAATAATTCAGCGACCGTAAGGAGAAGGCCGCTGAGGACAGGGTACGCTTCCCGTACCTATCCATACTCCTAGAGTCCTTATTAGGAGGATGAATAGACGTCGAAGCCTCTGCCATGTCCTGCTGTGTGGCAGAAGCCACCACCAAAGCATCTACCGTACACCCTTTGTGAGAAATTCTTTTGTGGGGAGCTGACAAGAATTTATTGGGCCTTGCAGGCACCGGTTCCACAGAATCAGGGTGTTCCCACACCCTTCGAGAAATCAAATCAAGGAGTTCATCGGGCTGGAGACACCCAGGAGGGAGGGCTGGGCCCCAAAGGCCTTGAGGAAGACTGACTCCTCAGTTGAAGGGTTTTGGCTTGCCAGTCACCTCTCTGTCTCAGAATCTCCAAGATATCTGAGAAGGAGATATCATCCGAAGATGATTTGGGGACCCTCAGCCATCGAGGTCAGTATCCGATGTAATAGACTCATCTTGGGAGTCTACGTGCTTCCTCTTACACAATTTCTTCCGTGGGGGTTCGTCCGAAGCAGTTTCGGACGGACCACCCAGAAGAAGGGAACCCCCGATTGGGGTATCCTCAGGCCCTGGGGCCCCGCTGCCGGGGCTGCAAAGCAACAGAGGCACCAGTCTCCAAATCTAGGGACGGTGAGGTAGAGTCTAGTTGAACCGGCAAGGGCATGGCCAGCGCGCTCCTCATGGCCTCAAAGGCCGGACCTCCAGAATCCAAGGAAGTCACTGGTCTAGAGGCCACGATGGCACTGGGAATTCCAGCAGCCGATGCTCGAGAGGAAGACTAGGTACCAAGCACCTAATCCCAAGGTATTCCCTCGGGCCCGGCTGTAGAGGTCGCAGTACCAAACCCTGAACCTGAGGACAGGGTAGGAAGCATGGTCGGAGCCGAAAGGCCTGATAGGGGTCTCTGCTCCGACCGTATGGTTCCACATTGCTCCACCACCACCGGCTCCAACAACTCAGAAGAGGTTGGAGGAGGAATCAAGAGTGTAGGGGGGGGGATCGGCTCCGAAGCAAACTGTGCTGGAGCCGAGACCATTTTAGCAAATACTGGAGACTGGAAGAGCCTCTGTAAAATCCTATCCAGGTCCGAATCCGATAGTCTGGAGGATTTAGAGGAGGTAGACACTCGAGAAGACTTTCCTCTCGGCTCCGAGGGAGAAGGGGACCGGCTCCGAAACGGCTCCAATACTGTCGGCGCCGACTCCACCAACTCATGGATCACTATCGGCCCGAAGAAGCCTTTTCTTCGGAGCCGAGGGGAAGAGTCTGAGCTGCACACTTCCACCGGCCGAAGCCATTGGAGCCGATGGAGGTGATTCACCTCGATACTCCAACTTGCGGCTCCAAGACAATGGAGCCAAAGTAGGAGGTATCGAGGCAGACTCTTCGACACTCGGCCCCGAAGTCAGTGGAGCCAAGGAAGAAGAGGTCAACTTTTTCTTTTTAGAAGTCGGCTCCGACGGACTTGTCGGAGCCGACGATCTTTTCTTTTTGGAAGCAACAGGAGGATTCAAAGCTTCCTCAAAGGAGGGTTTAATAAGCCCTTTCAAAATAAGCTTGTTCTTACGTTCTTGAAGAACCCTAGCAGAAAAAGCATGACATACGCTACAAGTCTCTTGTAGATGTTTCGGCCCCAAACAATAAACGCAAATAGAATGGCTGTCTGTTATGGACATTTTATAACTGCACCGAGTGCATTTTTTAAACCCTGACTTTTGTTCTTTAGACATAGTACAGGTTCAAGAACAAATAGAGTTCACCACAAAAAATAGCACTATAAAGAAAAAACAGCGCCAACTGAAAGCGCGAGACTCACTGGCGCAAGCACTCAGAAGAAATTTACCTCACAAGTAACTGACAAACAGAACAACGGCCCAAAGCCCTCTAATTTAAACGGGCTTGGCCCGAAAGACAAATAACCACAAAGGAATTAAAAATAATAGGCCTTTTAACTAAATAGAACACAAGGATAGGGCAAAGGCCCTCTAACTCAAACGGGCCTTGCCCGACAGACAAAAAGGAACAAGTACCAGACAACACTCAAGCACTCAAACTTCACAAATAGTATAGAAGAAGCTGTTAAAACAGCTGTTTGTTTAATAAATGACAAAAACCCCAAGGTCAAGGACCAATAAAGGTAAAAGTAAACACTTAGCTCCAGCCAAGTCGAGACCACGTCCAGCTTGTAAAGCGGCAAACGAGATCTGGGGAAGCAGGTGTAGTGCATCCTGGGATAGGGAGTAGCCCAGCCAATGAGAGACTTCGTGCTAGTGTATAAGTTGCCGAGTCGGAGCCGATGGATCTGCTCCGAACCCATCTGTCATGAATGTAGGCGAGATAGGATCCCATTACATCCCTAGATACCACCTTTGGCATAAAAGTAGGGTTGGTCCTTAATGAAACCCTGTCTCTGTGGAAAATAATAAAGGGTGGTATTGCCATTAGGGCCTGTAGCTCCGAAACCCTTCTTGCTGAGGTAATTGCCAACAGGAAAGCTGTTTTCCATGAGAGAAATTGCAAGTCAACTGAATCTGCTGGCTCAAAAGGAGGTAGAGTCAGTTTCTCTAAGACAAAATTGAGGTCCCAGGCTGGCACTGGGGCCTTTCTTGGTGGCTTAATGTTCTTGATTCCCCTGAGGAATTGTCTTAGTAAGGGGGGAGAGAAAACAGGAGGATCAGTGTTGTATCTGGCTGAAATAGCAGATGCATGTATCTTTATTGAAGAATATGAGAGGCCACTCTGTAACATACCTGCCAAATATTCCAAGATGAGTGGGATGTTCAGTAATGATGCATCATGACCCTTGCTGGTATTCCAATTGCTGAATCTTTTCCACTTTGCTAAGTAAACCTTTCTAGTGGATGGTCTTCGAGCCACTGTTAGTATCCGTGAACTTCCTTGGAGAGAGATAAGCTGAAGTTATTTATGGGATCTCCCAGGCTGTTAGCTGCAGTGTCTGAAGGTTTGGATGCAGTGTTTCGAAGTTGTGTTGAGTCAAAAGTAGAGGCCACTGAGGGAGGGCCCACCTTCTGGTGTGACATATGCTCCGTAGTAGCGGGTACCAGTGTTGTCTTGGCCAATCCAGAGCTATTATGATTCCCTTGGGCTTCTCTGCTTTGATCTTTAGTAATACTGAGGTCATCAGTGGCAGAGGTGGGAATGCATAGATTGCTAGGGAGTTCCAGTTGAATGAAAGGGCATCTATTTTCCAAGCCTTTGGATGGTATGTCCGTGTGCAAAATTTTGGTAGAAGATGATTGAGGTGAGAGGCAAATAGGTCCACTTCTGGCTTGCCCCATGTCGAAGTGAGTTGTCTGAAAGCCTTCGGATGTAACCTCCACTCGTGTGGATCTGTGAAATTCCTGCTTAGGCTGTCCGCCAACACATTGTCTTTTCCTGGAACAAACTGGGATTGTAACTGGATGTTTAGACTCAGTGACTTCTCCCAAAGCTGCATTGTCAGTCTGCACAGGGGGTAAGAGTGGGTGCCCCCCTGCTTGTTTATGTACCACATCACAGTGGTGTTGTCTGTCCGTATCATTAGATGGCCTTGCTGGAGTTTGTGTTGAAAAACCTCGATAGCATGCATTACTGCCAGCATTTCTTTTTGGTTTATATGCAGATGTGTTTCCTTTGGAGACCATTGTCCTTGTATACACCTGCCTTCCATGTGCGCCCCCATCCAAGGTCTGAGGCGTCTGTAGTCATGGTCTGTGTTATCTGTGGTTTTTTGAATGACATACCTGTGTTTTCCTGACTCACCGAGGCCCACCATAGGAATTCCTTTTGTAGGCATGGAATGAGTGGTATGATTGTCTCCAAGTTGTTGCTGTGTTGAGACCAAATGCTTTTTAGGTACCATTGAAGCTCTCATGTGTAGTCTTGCTAATGGAACCAGGAGAATGCAGGATGCCATGTAACCCAGGGCCTGTAGGAATCTCCTTGCAGTCATCTGGGTGAGTTTTGCTAAACCTTTGAAGTATTGAGTTAACTTCTCTTGCTTGTCTTCTGTCAGGTAAGCCATCTGAGAGGCTGTGTCTAGTTTGGCTCCTAAGAAGATTATTTGCTGGGATGGCTGCAGTCTTGACTTTTGGAAGTTGACTGTGTATCCCAGAGCTTGAAGTAATCGTATGACATAATCCAGGTTATTTGTGAACCTCAATTTGTCGTCCGGTTGAAACAGGGAGTCGTCCAGGCACGGGTAAATTTGTATACCCTGGAGCCTGCAATGAGCAATTACTGAAGCCAGGCATTTTGTAAATACTCTGGGCGCAGTAGATAAGCCAAATGGCAATGCTGAGAATTGATAATGCTCTGGCCCTGCAAGAAATCGGAGGTATCTTCTGCAGCTGTGTCTGATAGGGACATGCAGGTATGCCTCCTTGAGGTCCAGAGTAATCAGCCACGACTCCTTGCCCAGCATGGGAAGGAGTTGCTGTAGAGTCAGCATTTTGAACTTTGGTACTATGAGAAAGCTGTTTAATGCGGACAAGTCCAGTATTGGTCTCCATTGAGATTCTTTTCTTGGAACAAGGAACAGTCTTGAGTAAAACCCCTGTTCTTGTTCTTGTTGTGGAACTCTTTCTATTGCTTTCATTCGAGTCAGCAGAGTGATTTGCTTGATAGCCTCTGCCCTTTGATGTTGTGGTAGATTTGGCATGCCTTGTTTTCTTGGTTAGGTATGAAAATGAAACCTGTACCCTCGGTCTACAATGTCCAAAATCCATTTGTCCTTTGTCAGTCTGTGCCAGTTTTCTGCAAACAGAGATAATTTCCCGCCCAAGGGAGCTTCTAGTTGTTCCCTGGTAGGCAGTAGTAGAGGAAAGTCATTGAGTTTGAGGTTGTTGGGCAGGTGAAACCCCTGCGTCACTTCTTTGGTTTCCTGGCTGCCATTGTCGTCCCCTGTAAGGGCCTCTGTATTGGCCTCTTCCTCGGCCACGTCTGTTCTTACCCCTTTGAAACTTTTCTGGATTTGGAAAGGACCAGTTTTTTGAAGGCCAATTCCGACTGAATCTGGGGGGTTGAACCTGGAGGAAATCTTTCACAGTCTGAACTGATTTTGCTTTTTCTTCGATGGTCTTTAACACATCCTTAGCATTTGCACCAAAAAGCTTGTTCTTTTCCAAAGGTGCATCCAGAAGTTTTGCTTTTACATGATCTGGCAGAGGTTGATCTTTTAACCACGCATGTCTCCGCATCACTGCCCCTGTCATAGCTGCCCTACATGAAGCTTCCAGTGCATCATATCCACACTGCAGGAAGTGATTGCATACTTGCTGAGTGTTATGTACAGCTTCCTGCAAAGTCTTCCTGTCTAAAGGATCAGGAGAAGCTAATGTTTTTTGTAAATCTTCTAAGAGATAATCCTGATATTGGAACATATGAAAAAGGCAATTTAAAGCTCTCATAGATAAGGTAGTGGATGTGTAAACCTTTTTACCCCATCTCTCTAATGACCTTGCTTCCCTGTTGGAGGGCAAAGGATTTTTTGAGGTGGAGGCTGAAACTCCTTTAGGCCCCTGTGAAATAGTTTCCAAATCAGCAGTATGGGCCCTGAATAAATTGGAATGAATTTCTGGGACCCTGTAATACCTGTCTGGCTTGGATGGAGCAGGAGGAAGAGAATCAGGGGTAGCACTAGAATCAGAATACAAATCATCCAGAACATCAAGTACAGGAGGAATAGCTAAGGGCCTGTGCTGAGGCTTCTTAAGGAAAGTCCTAAGGCGTTTCCTAGAATCAGAATATTCCTGACCCTGCCACTTGAAATGTTCCCTCATGGTGTGCAGAACTTCCCCAAAAGAAATATCCTCAGGAGGAGAGGCTGAAGGTATGGAATCTTCTGCATCCGAGTCCTCATAGGTCTGGAAGAGCTCTTCCTGGCTATCAGAGTGGACAGAGCCCTCAGAGTCTTCATCAGAAGGAGCAGGGTCAGAGGGTTCAACCCGGGGCCTTTTATCAGGAGGAGGCTGAGATGCTCTCTCAGGATGGGCCTGTGAACCTCTGATCATGGAAATTAAATCAGCAGCCATGGACATAATTTGTGTCTCCGGAGTCGGCTGAGGTAAGGATTTGGAAGGAATATGCTTTGTTTTGCTGGCTGCCTTAGACCTAGTGTAGGCCTTAATAGACATGGCCATAGGAGGCATGGCAGCTCCACGTGCAGGAGTGACCTTGTCTACAGCAATGGTCTCGGGCATTTCCTCGGTTTCGGTATCCGGAGGAAAGTCTATAACTGGCGTCGGAGTAATATCTGGAATCGGAGTCGTCGGTAATGCGGTGTCTTCGGTTCGGAGCGGTGGAGAGACCGTCTCAGAGGGAACCGGAGCACTCGCGCTAGGTTTTGGCGTGGAGTCGGTGGTAGACGCGGGCCAAGGATGTCGGTCCCGGTCTTTTCGCTTTTTGGGGGTTTGCGATGTCGGAAGATCCGCCGGCATGGTGTAAGCAAATTTATCGCCGAAAAAATCTTCAGCGAACTCCGCCCGGCGCCTGAGAGTGCGCTTGTTGAAGCGAGCGCAGGCTACACAGGCCGAGACGTAGTGGTCTGGGCCCAGGCAAGGGAGGCAGTAAGAATGGAAATCCTTATGAGGTATTTGTTTACCACAAAAAAGACAATTGTTAACTTTTTCAGTCATTTCTGACATCGGCTGAGGCAAGAAAAGGTCCCCAACGGGGTACTTAGCTTTTTTGATGACTTCGGTATCGTAGAATACAGGAGCTGACCGACCGGCACTTGCGAACTGCTTCTGCTTCGGGCACCACGCGGCAAGAAAGACTGAAGAAAATGGCGTCGGCTGATGCTTATGTACTCCAGCCACTCTGACGTCGGAGAGAATGCAACATCAGCCGACGTCGGACTCAGACTTTGGAATCCGGCCGACCGAGGGCTGCCTGAGGCAGGACAACCCACATGTTATGACTGCAGTTGCATTCTTGAAGGACATCCAGAGAAGGCCACTGCTCTAGTAGAGTGAGCCCGTGGACTGCAGGGCAGGCACTTGCCACTGTCAAAGTAACAAAACGAAATGGATTTAGAAACCCAGCTTGCAATGGTTTGCTTAAATACTAGTTGGCCCAGTCTGGAGTCCATGAAAACTACAGTTTTGTACCTACCATGTAGATGTTCGAGTGTACACCCTGCTGCAGTCATCACACTTAGGTTATCCTGTCGCCAGGCGGTCCCGCAGTCAGCCGGAATTCCAAAGTCTTGGTCCAGCATTGGTTGCTGTCACTTCTTCCCTGACGTCAGTGCGCCAGGGGTATATATAATGCATCCGACGCCATCTTCTTCAGTTTTTCTTGCCCCAGATGTCAGGTGCCCCCAAAAAGGTGGTCAGTAATTAGTACCAAATAAAGTAATTTTTTGCACAAACACAAAATCCCTCCAGCTATAAGCAAATACATCAGGAAGGTATTGTATAGATTTAGCCAGTTAGATCAGAGGGGATGGAGGGAGGGTAACCTGGACTGCAGCAGGGTGTACACTCGAACATCTACATTTATGGTAGGTACAAAACTGTACTATGTTCATCGTGTTACCCTGTTGCAGTCATCACACTTGGGTAGAATCCCAAAGCTATGGATGGGTGGAGGAGTTATAGAGGGTTAGAGGAGGCTAGAAGGCCCTGCAGAACTGCAGTGGCGAAGCCAGCCCTAGTCTTAGAGTAAAGTGGTAAGTGATGGTGTTTGGTAAAAGTGTGTACTGAACTCCAAGTTGCAGCTTCCAAAATCTCCTTGGTTGGTACCCCCCTGAGGAAGGCTGTAGATGTAGCTGTTGCCCTGGTAGAGTGGGGCCTAATGGTAGCAGGAACTGGTTTTCCATAACGGGTATAGCAAAAACGAATGCAATGTCCTATCCATTTGGAAATGGTTTGCTTTGATATAGCCTTCCCTTGTGAAGCTGTAGCATAGGATACAAAGAGCTGGTCAGATTTTCTGAAAGCCTTAGTTTTATCCAAGTAGTAGTGAAGTTGTCTGTGAATGTCCAGGGAATGCAGGAGTCTTTCTCCTTTGTTCTGTGGGTTTGGGAAGAAGGTGGGTAAGTGAATGGTTTGAGTTAAAGACACACTGGAAACCACCTTAGGCATGAAGGAAGGATTAGTACGTAGAGAAACTCTGTCTTGATGGAAAATGAGGAAAGGTTCCACTGCCATTAGTGCCTGCAGCTCTGAGACTCTTCTAGCTGAAGTTATTGCTAGCAGCAGGGCAGTCTTCCATGATAGGAACTGTAGATCTGCAGAGAAAGCTGGTTGAAAGGGAGGTAGCGTAAGTTTTACAAAACAAAATTGAGGTCCCATGTTGGTGTAGGTGCTCTCCTGGGGGGCCTAATGTTTTTTGCCCCTCTGAAGAACTGCCTTAGAAGTGGATGCGAAAATAAGGGTAGTTCTGTGTTGTAGTGGGCTGAAATAGCTGATGCATGGATTTTAATGGAAGAAAAAGAAAGTCCTTTGTGCAACATTCTCAGTTAAATACTGTAGAATCTGAGGCAGGTGAGGCTGAAGTGTGTTTTGGCCTTTAGTTTGGTTCCACGCACAAAACCTTTTCCATTTGTCTGCATAGGCCTTCCTGGTGCTGGGCCTCCTAGCTTCCAGAATAACATCCATAACTGCTTGGGAAAGAGGAGCTGTGCTGGATGCTTAGGTGATTTGCCATGCAGCCAGATTTAAGGTTTTTAACTGGCTGTGAAGAATCTGATTGTTTTGCTGTGTGAGCAAATGGGCAGTTTGTGGTAAAATCCAAGGTGGGCCCTGGGCCATATTCCTCAATAGTGGGTACCAGTGCTGGCGTGGCCAGTCTGGGGCTTTGAGTATCAGTCGTGGTCTCTCCTTTCTGACTTTGTGAGGAGAGGCAATGGAGGGAAGGCATATACTGTCAGGTTTTTCCAGCTGAATGAGAGTGTGTCCACTTTCCAAGCTTGATGGTGAAGTGTCCTTGTACAAAATTTTGTTAGTTGATAGTTTTGAGGACTGGCAAACAGGTCTATGTCTTGAAGGCCCCATTTTTGAGTTATCATTGCAAATACTTGTGGATCCAGTTTCCACTCGTGGGGATCCATGATGTTTCTGCTGAGGTCATCTGCCAATGTGTTCTTTTGTCCTGGCAGGAATTGAGCTTGTAAGTGAACTTGGTAAGCCAGAGCTGTGTTCCACAAGGTCATTGCATGCCTGCATAGAGGGTAGGAGTGTGTACCCCGTTGTTTGTTTATGTACCACATTACTGTGGTGTTGTCCGTCCTTATTATAAGTTGTCCTGGATGTAATAGATTCTTGAAGGCTGTCAGAGCATTCTGTACAGCTAGCATCTCTTTTTGATTGATGTGCAGATTCCTTTGATCTGCAGACCATACGCCTTGAACGCACTGTCCTGCCACGTGTGCCCCCCAGGCGTAGTCCAATGCATCTGTTGTCATAATTTGCCTGGCTGGGGGCAAGGTGAAAGGCTGACCCTTGTTGAGGTGACATGCCAGTGACCACCATAGAAACTCCTGTTGTAGGCAGGGAATGAGAGATATCATTGTGTCCAAGCTGTGGCTGTGTTGAGACCATACCCTTTTTAGGTACCACTGTAATTTCCTCATATGCAGCTTTGCAAACGGTATTAGTAGTATGCAAGATGCCATGAAGCCCAAGGCCTGCAGAATTTTTCTTGCAGGTAGTTGCGTCTTTGCTGCCATTGTTTTGAAATATTGTGTCAGTTGTAGTTCTTTGCCTGGCTTCAGATAAGCCTTCTGGGCCGTTGTATTCAAGCTGGCACCCAGGAATGTCATATTTTGTGAGGGTACTAGTTTTGATTTATTTTCGTTTACTGTGTACCCCAGGCAACTTAGAAGATGTTTTACAAAAGCCAGATGTTGTAAGAGGATGTCCTTGCTTTCTGCTTGGATGAGGCAGTCGTCCAGGTATGGGTATATTTGAATTCCTCTTTGTCTGCAGTATGCAATTACTGGTGCCAGGCATTTTGTGAAGACCCTGGGTGCAGTAGATAAGCCAAAGGGCAGTGCAGAGAATTGGTAATGGGTTGAACCTGCAATGAAACAGAGGTATCTTCTGCAACTTTGTCTGATAAGGACATGCAGGTATGCCTCCTTGAGGTCCAACGCTACTAGCCATGCTTTCATGCCCAACATGGGAAGAAGCTGCTGTAGTGTTAGCATCTTAAATTTGGGTACTTGCAAGAAGGTGTTTAGAATTGAAAGGTCCAGAATTGGTCTATAGGCATTGTCCTTTCTGGGAACTAGAAAGAGTCTCGAGTAAAATCCTTGGCCTTGCTCTCCAGTAGGTACCAGTTGAATGGCCCTCATGTCCATGAGAGCTGTAATTTGTCTTTGTGCCTCTGCCCATTGATTTTGTGGCAAGTTTGGCATTCCTCTTTTCATTGGCAAGGTGTGAAAATGGAATCTGTATCCTCGTGAAATTATGTCTAGGACCCATTTGTCCTTTGTGACAATGTGCCAGTTGTCTGAAAAAAGTGCGAGTTTTCCTCCCAAGGGGGCTGCCAAGAGAGTGTTGCTTGGCCAGATGAGGTGCAAGTCATTGAGTTTGCCTTCTAGTAGTTTGGGACCTGTCTTCTCCTCCCTTCTGTGCTGCAGTGCCCCATTGTCGAGGTTTGTACTGGGCTTGTGGTTGTCCTCTGCCTCTTGGACGTCTGTATTTACCCCTCTGTGGCCTGTCAGTGGCTGGAAAGGATCAATTTTTTGTTGGCTAACTTCTGCTGAAGCGAGGGGGCTGTACCTGTAAGAAATCTTTGACTGTCTGCATATATTTTGCCTTATCCTCCATTTTCTTTAAGACTTCTTCTGCTTTAACTCCAAATAGAACATCCTGCTGTAAGGGAGCATCTAGAAGCTTTGCTTTAACATGATCAGGCAGAGTTTGTTCCTTTAACCAAGCATGCCTGCGTATAACAGACCCAGTGACAGCTGCTCTGCAGGAAGCCTCCAAAGAATCAAACCCACATTGTAAAGTATGTTTGCCCACCTGTTCAGTTGCATGCAACAGATCCTGCATTTCTTTCAATTCAGACTGTTGAGGGAGTGTGCTCATTTTTTGTTTTAACTGAGACATTAGAAATTGCTGATATTTTAGCATGTGAAACTGGCAATTTAATGCCGTCATAGCTAGAGTGGCTGAACTGTAAACCTTTTTCCCCCACCTGTCTAGTGCTCTGGAGTCCCTTTCAGAGGGTACAGGATTTTTAGCCATAGAAGCCTTAGCCCCTTTGGGACCCTGGGAGATAGTCTCTGGATCAGCAACACTCTATAGTATCTGTCAGGTTTGGAGCAGGAGGCAGAGAGTCTGGGTTCAAACTGGATTCTAAGTAAACATCATCCACAATGTCTAAAACTGGGGGGATGGCAAGTGGTCTGTGCTGGGGGAGTAAAAGAAACTCTCTGAGCCTTTTCTTTGAGTCAGAGTAGTCCTGACCTTCCCAGTGAAAATGTTCCCTCATAGTGTGTAAAGTTTCCCCAAAAAAGTAGTCTTCAGGGGGAGAAGCTGAGGGAATGGAATCCTCAGCATCAGAATCTTCATAAGGGGAGAAGGAGTAATCTTGGTCCTCTGAGGAGCCTGAGGAAATGGACACTTGTTCAGAGGATGCATAATCTTCCCCTTGTCTAGGCCTTTTGTCAGGAGGGGGTTGGGAATCCCTGATTAAAGAGATAAAATCTTCAGCAATTTTGAGCATCTGTTTCTTAGGCATGGGGCCTTGAACAGGGGACTGAAGTGTAGTCTTTTTAGGTTTAATAGGAGTCTTCATCTTAGGATATGTTTTAATGGTGAGCGTTGTTGGTCTGAAGACGCCTTCAGAAACCGAAGGTGTTTCTGCAGCACCGACATCTTTTTCAGCAGTGTCGTCGGTAGGGGCTGAACAAAATGGCTGCGTCTGCCTGGTACTTTCCACCAAAAGATCCAACGCGGTCTCGGGTTCCAGATCTGCGGCAGTCAGGGGCTGCGTCGGAGCCTCACTGAAGACCGGTGAACCGGAGACCGGACCAGCCGAGGCCTCGGAGTCTGGCTTGGGTCTAGGCTGCCTGTCCTTATCCTTGCGTTTTTTTGTGCACGCCGGTAGTCTGTTGCTCCGACGGCATAGTGTAGTTAAATTTTCTACCGTAGTGTCATGCGAAATCACAGCGTCTTTTTATATTACGCTTATTAAACCTAGCACAAAAACGACAACTAGTGACGTCGTGGTCTGGGCCTAGGCAAGGTATGCAGTAAGAATGAAAATCCTTATGAGGTATTTGCTTCCCACAAGAAATACATTTGTTAACTTTTTCTGACATCGGTCTGAAGCAAGAAAAGTTTCCCCAACGGGGTACTTAGCTTTATTGAAGACTTTGGTCTGAAATTCGAGTTCGAAAATCTCAGGAGTCGGCCGACCGGCACTTGCGAACTGCTTCTGCTTCGGGCACTGCGCGGCAAGAAAGACTGAAGAAGATGGTATCGGATGCATTATATATACCCCTGGCACACTGACATCAGGGAAGAAGCGACAGCAACCGACATCGGACCAAGACTTTGGAATTCCGGCCGACTGTGGGACCGCCTGACGACAGGATAACCCAAGTGTGATGACTGCAGCAGGGTAACACGATGAACATCAGACTAACAGTGGGCCTGACTTATAAATAGATTTAGTCTTGTCCACATAAAATCTCAGCTCTCTGTGCACATCTGAGAAATGTAGTTTTTCACCCCTGTTCTGTGGGTTGAGAAAAAGTGGGCAGATTGATAGCCAGGTTGAGAGGCATCTCATTTACCATTTTATGCATGAAAGTGGATAAACCCTCAGGGATACTCTGTCCTTGTGAAAAATAAGAAAAGGTGGTATGGCCATGACTGCATGTAGTCCTAAAACTCTCCTGGTAGAAGTGATAGCCAACAACAGAATAGTTTTCCAGGTGCAGAATTTGAGAGGAGAAGTGGCTAGCTCATAACAAGGCAGACTGAGTTTTTCTATCATGAAGTTGAGGTCTCAAGGAGGTGGCACAGGTTTCCTTGGGGAGTTTAGGTGTAGCACCCTTTTAGAAATTGTCTGACCTTGAGCCAGGACATAACAGGCAGACTGAGGGGTAGATATGCTGAGATGGCCAATATGGCAGCTTCGATAGAGGAATATGCCAGACTTGTATTCATGAGCTCACACAAATGAAATTAAACAAGAGGAACCACTGATTTTGTGGGGTTATGGTTGCCTATATGACATCATATAGATTTCTTCAACTTTGGCTACGTAGGACTTTTGAGTGTTGGGTTTCCTTTTCTCCTGGAGAACCCTAAGCACATCCTCAAAAAAAATGAGGTCTGGAAGGCATCAAAATCTTATCCATACACTTAGGTTGAAGGATGATAGGTTGGGCTGAAGCAGTTAACCCTCCTGTCATGTGATGAGATCCCTTTTGTGGGACAGATTGTGGTGACTGCCCCTAGCTAAGTGGTAGTGAGGGGGGAACCAATGCCACCTTGGCCAAAAGGGAGTACTTTTGTTTTTCCTTTTTTTGGGTTTTTAATAAAGCTTATCATACTAAAGGAAATGGGGGGAAGGCATAAAGAAACCTCCCTGTCCACTGAAGAGAGAGTACTGCTGTCCTCCATGCTAAGGGGAAGGAGTTCTGGAGTAAAACAGGAGGGTCTGTTTGGTGCCTTCAGAGACAAATATGTCTACCTCTGATGTTCCCTACTTATGGACTATGTCTAGGAAGATCTGTCTGTTGAGTGTCCATTCGTGGGGGGTTTTGATGGACCTGCTTAGTAGGTCTACCAGAACTATGTGCTGTGATGGAATATATACTGCCTGAAGGGACATGTCTCCCTGACTAGCAAGGTCCCAAGCAATCTGAGCCAGCCTGTACAGTTGTTATGACCTGCTTCCTGCTTGCTTTGCTTGTTTATATACCACATGTCAGTAGTGTTATATGTGAATACTCAAAGAAGGCCTGGATTCCAGAGGAGAGAGAAAACCATCACCTCTTTCAGGTTAATGCATTATTTCCTATGGTTGGACTGCCATTGGCCTTGAACCTTGATGATGCCCATCCAAGCACCACCCCCAGCCTCGTCTGTGGTGTCTGTGTACATTTACTGACTTGGGAGTCTGTGCAATGAAAGGCAGTCCGAGACTGAAGTGCACCTGTGTCACCCACCATAGGATGTCCTTCTTGAGATAAGGTAATACGGAGATATTCATGTCGGGGGGGGGGGTGAGTGTTGGGACTAACCACTTTTCAAAATGAATCTTCTTCAAATGCAACCTGGCTAGAAAAAAAAAACACAAAAATGGCTGTTGCCATGAATCTTAATACTCTTAGAATCTCCCTGGCTGAAAAGGTTTACATGAAGGATAGGGACTAAGTAATTAAAAGTTTTTCACCTTTTCCTGAGATAAGAGGGCCTGCACATTTTTGGCGTCCAATCTGTAGCCCAAGAAAACTCTGAAGGGGCTGGTGGAAAGATTTTTTTTTTTTTTTTTTTTTTGCAGTTGACTGTAAACCCCAACTGCAGGAGAAGACAGAGTAAACTGGAAGTGTAGCATTAATCTTTGAGGTGGCGATGCCTGGATAAGCAGATTGTCTGGAATGGGAAATATTTGAATTCCGTGAGTCCTGCAAAAGGCTATCACAGGGGCTAAGCACTTTATGGATATTCTGGGAACTGTAGAAAGCCCCAAAGGCAAAGCAGTAAACTTAAAGTGAGATGAGACAGTAAAGAACCTCAGGAAATTCTTGCAGGACGGTCCTATGGAAATACAAAGGCAAACATCCTTTAGATATAGGGAGAACAGAAATACCTGTGGGAGAGTAAAAAGGCAACAGGGTCTGTCTGGAGGGAGAGCATTTTAAAAGTTGGAACTTTGAAAAAAGGCATTGAGGAGAGAGAGAAAGATCCAACATGGGTCTTTAGTGTCGTTCTTTTCTTGAAACCAGAATTAAAAACCCCATCCCACAAACTGAAGAGGCACTGGCTCTACAGTGCCTTGGGACCGCAGTTACCGAATGATGGGAGGAAGAAGACTCATCCGATTGTGGGGTGGATGTGGAAAGCCGTTTACAGAAAGAATTTTCTTCCAGGACATAACACAACCCTTTTTTATGATGGAGAGCATCCAAGTTATATGTGGCAATCATTTCCCAGTTTGAGAAGGACTGAGTGAGCTTTTTTGAGAGGGGGTAGGGTAGGACGGGGGGGGGGGGGTGCTTTTGAAAGATCGTCACAGTGACTTCTCTGACAAGGGAGGCCTCTCAGATTGGGGTCCCTTTAACATTTTTAATTCCTTACCTCCAGTACAGTTCTTTTGAATATATACTGTTAACTCCCAGTGGGTGTGGCTTGAGCCTTTAAAAAATGAAGCATCACTCTACAGTTCAAATAAATATTCATATAACGGGAACCATAAGTGTTACAAGAAAACTGTAAATAAACTATTCAGGATAAATTAATATTTACATTAGTGGTAGTCATTCAGTTCAGGTAAGGTGTACCTTGACAGAGGAATAAGAAAGGCCAGAGGAAGTTACTCACAGAAATATTTCTTAACCAGTGGTACATAATGAAGGGGCCTTGCTTACTGGCTAGACACCAACTACACGACATTTTCTACTTGCCAATATAAAATTTCCTCTTAGCATGATTTCTTGCCTCCTTTAGTATCTACTGCACACCCTTCATGAAAGAGGTGCAGAAAAGGTATCAAAACTGAATAATCCAGGCAGTCAGTTGAAGTTGTTTGACACTGGGATGCATCGAACTCCCCTTGTCTTGTGTGGGTAGGTTAAGTCTGTGAGAAAGCCTGTGGTAAGTGACATTAGCAAATTCCATAAAAAGGTAGAATCAATGTTCCCCTAAGTCAAAAGGAAGTCACCACAACAAATTTTGGAGTCTCCATCTGAATATCAGTGGAAAGGCTGTAAATGCATGAATGAGCATTTTCAAACAAAAGAAAGAAAATGCATTTGTTTTGCAAGCAGCGCTGGTGCAGAATTTGTTCAGATGTCTGTTTTGAAAGGAGGCAAACAGATTTATTTGAGGTGTTCCCCATAACAGGATCAATTCCTGGAAGAACCCAATGTTCAATTTCTATCTGCGAGGGGCTGTCTTGGTCCTGCACAACTTCTCTTCCACTATACTTTGTTCTGACAGAATGAAAAATGATTGGAGGGTTAAGAAGCGCTGTAGCATTAACTCCCCAGCCATTACAGTCAGCCTGCACAGAAGGTATGAGCTGGGATTTCCCTGCTTTTTATGTACCAGATCACTGTGGTGTTGTTTGTAATCACCTCATGAGGTTCCAAGAACTGTAGATGATAAAGAGGCTTTAAGGCATGGATCACAGCCAGCATCTCTGACATTTATGTGCTGTGGTCTTGTCTGAAGAGTTCCACAGTACTTGCACCTTTGCCTCCAACAAAACTACACATGCCAAAGATTTTGCTTCGGGAGCAATTACAGACTGACTTGGGATTTGAGGAAGAAAGGGGAGACCTATATTTAGGGCCATTTGCTGCCCCATCAGTGCAGTTCCTTTTTTGCAAACAACCAAAATTTGAATCTGAAATTTTAGATTTTTTTTTTTTTTTTTTTAACAAACCACTGAATTTTTCTCATAGTAACTTACTGAGAGAAATAATGACAATCATAAAGCTACGAACCCTAGTATCATAAGATATTCCTTTGCAAAAGCCTGAGACTGACTGGAGAAGGTTTACAGATAAAAATCCACATTTTTGAGTGTCAGAAAAGCCTTCTGCTTTGAGGTGTCTAGAAGGCAGCCCAGAAATAAACTCCTGTGTCATGGAATCAAGGAAGATTTTTGTATATTTATCTGAAAACCCAGAATGGTCAGAAGAGACAAAAAAAAAAAAAAAAAGAGTTACGTACCATCTTGTCACTATTCATCACTCTTGGGTCTTGGAGCCGACATCAGATCCGAGCCGGCACTTTACAGACCGCTTCAAGACTAGAGCTTCCTCCCACTCTCATGATCCCTTGCTGTCCTCTAAACCCTCAGACTGAGTTTGCCCTTTGCTAGACAACAGCTAAGGAAGACCCTGACCACCAAATAGGACACCTCCACATCCTCTAGATCCTACAGGACAGGGGACGGAGGGAGACAGAGTGATGCATAATGACATAGGATAAAACAGATGCCAAGTTATATTAAGTACATAACTCTTTATCTGATGTTATCCATGTCACTATTCCTCACTCTTGGGTCAGAGTCCCCAGCTACCCTAAATTCTGGGCAGCCTCATGGAAGGCCATGCAGAAGAATTGTGGAGCTGAAGGAAGCCCTGTTCCTCGATACAATGTCAAGTTTGTAGTGGCTAACAAAAGTGTGCAGAGAAGACCAGGTGGCTGCTGCACAAATGTCATTATGGAGTGATGGCCAAGAAAAGCAGCTGATGTAGCCATTGCCCAAGTGGAATGAGCTCTAGGGCCTTGGTAAAGATAAACCCTTGGACGAATAAACATATGAAATGCACAACGAAATCCAACGAGAGATAGCTACTTTGGATTCCGTCTGACCTTTCCTGTTAAGAGAAGATGCCACAGACAACTGGTTGATCTTGCGGAAGTTCTTTGTCCTATCAAGGTAAAAATGCAGCTGTCTATGCACATCCAGCATATACAAGAGATATTCCCCTTTTTGGCAAAGTTGGGGAAGAAGACTGGCAATTGGACTGGCTGGTTCAGATTCGCTTCTGTAGCGATCTTAGGCATGAATGATGAATTAGTCCTAAGGGCCCCTATCTTTATGAAAAACCATAAAGGCAGTTTAATAGAAACAGCCTGCAACTCCGAAACACTTTTTGCTGAAGTTATGGATACTAAAAAGGCCATCTTCCATGACAAGAATTTGATATCACGTGTGGCAGCAGGCTCAAAAGGATCCTGTATGAGAGAATGCAGCAAAAAGGAAAGATCCCAAGGGGGAGAAGGGTCCTTGACAGGGGGGGGGGTCTAAGTAGAAAAAAAAACTTTTAAAAAGGCTTTGCACAAGCGAGAGGAGAAGGTCAGTTCCTCACATACATGGAAGTTAGAAACAGCTGCTAACTGCACTTTGATAGTGAAAAAGCTAGCTCCTTCCTGAAAAGGAAGGACAAGAAAAGCAAAACATCTGAAATGGAAGCCAAGAAGAGATCTAGACTACACTGCTTAGCCCAAATAGAAAACCTTTTCCATGTACTAATGTAAATCTTTCTAGTGGAAGACTTCTGAGAGGCCAGGGTAATGTTCTTAACAGGAAAAGGAAGCCTGGGCTGGTTTAGAATTACTGGAAGTCGACAAACCATGCCATCAGATGAAGCGTTTGTAGGCTGGGAACTAGAAGCTGACAGGGCTGGGAAATCCGATCCGGAATGGGATCTAGTACCCAAGGGGGGTACGTCAGGTAAGATCGAAGAAGGGGAAGTCACACCTGCCGAGTCCAAAACGGGGCTATGAGAATCAAGGTGGCTCTGAGGCGACGGGCTGTCTGTAGTACTCAAGGAATGAGAGGCAATGGAGGATAGGCATAAAGTAGACTGGAGGGCCAATTGTGGACCAGACCATCCCTGGGAGACTTCCTGGTTGGGGGAATAAGGACGAAATACTGGCTTCATTTGTAGTTGAGGGAGGATGCAAAGAAATCACAGGTCAGCTGACCGCAGCAAATGAAGATCTCTTTTGCCACTACAGGGTTCAAGAGGCCTCAGAATGGCCCTGCTCAGTCTGTCTGGCAACACACCGGACTCCCCGAGAATATGCATTACAATGAGAAAGCACCCAAGGATATCGCCCATTCCCACACTCTCATGATCTCGCGACAAAGCAGATACTAACGTGTGCCCTCCTGCTTGTTGAGGTACCGGACGATTGCCATGTTGCCTGTGTGAACTGCAATGGTACCCAGAGAAAGGCAGTCCTGAAAGGCTTGCAATGTGAGGAGGACCACCCTCTTCTCCAAGACGTTGATATGCAGTTTGTTCTCTGCTTCGGACCACGTGCCCTAGATCATCTGTCCTTGAAAATCTTCCCACTCCAACAGAGAAGAGTCCGTGGTCACAGTGGCGCTGGAGGGAGGAAAGAAGAATGGTCTGCCTGCCAGAAGATCTGGAGACCGAATCCACAAAAGAAGGTGACACATGCACGCTGGTATGAGGCGGATCAGAGCTGACACTGAGTGAACCAAGAGAGACAACTGAAGAGCTACAGTCCATTGCAAAACTCTCATGTAGAATCTGGTCGATGGCACTAGGTAAATCGCCACTGCTACGGACCCTAAGGCTCTGAGAACTAGGTGGGCATGGGGGTGAGACATGTCGAGAACAGACTGGATATGAGATCTGATGAAGTGTACCCATCGGGATGGGAGCACTGCAATCTCTGACGCAGTATCCAAAAAAATCCCGATGAACTCCAGACTTTTAGAGACGGACTGAGATTGGACTTGATGAGATTCACTGTGTTGCTTAGTTGGTCAAAAAGCTGTGAGCTGCGACTGCCGCCATGCACTTGGTGAGCAATTGGGGGGGGGGGGCTGTGGTGAGACCAAAGGGCAGGGTTCTGAACTGATAATGATTGGCCCCTACTGGAAAGCGGAGATTTCTCTTGGAGTACCTGCCTATTTTGATGTGATAGTACGCATCTCGGAGATCCATGGAGCACTTTCAACTGTCCTTGTGAAACAAGGGCACGATGGACTAAACAGTGACCATCTGGAACTTTGACTTCTTGACTTAAAGGCTAAGTTTGCTGAGGTCCAGAATCGGAAGCATGTCCTATCTTATTTGGCACCAAAAAGAAGAGAGAGTAAGGTCTGGATTCTCACTGTCCTGGTGAGACCTCTTGGATGGCTCTCTTCTGAAGAATCAGTGAACAATCGGCCAGCACCAAGGTGAAGTAAACACAACAGCAAAAGTAGAAATAAATGTTTAATGGTCCCCAAACCGGTTTCGGCAAAACTGCCTTCCTCAGTGACATATCCCACTGAGGAAGGCAGTTTTGCCGAAACCGGTTTGGGACCATTAAACATTTATTTATACTTTGTTGTTGTGCTTACTTCACCTTGGTGCTGGCTGCTTGTTCACTGATTCCTGGTTTGGTCTGGCCCTGCACCTGCCGTATGTGCAGACATTTTTTTACTGCATCTCTTCTGAAGAAGCCTGAGCACTTATTCCTGAGCTACTTCCCTCTGATGGGGTGGTGCATCAGGGAAGTATCTCATGATGGGAAGAAGCTGGGAAAAGGGAAGAGAATAATCCCTGGAGATTTTAGCACCCAAAAATCTTTTGTGATACTTGCCGAGGCTAAAGAATGCAAGGTCAAATGCCTTCCGACTGCCTCCAGGGTAGGACAGTTGGGCAGCACTTCAGGAGGGCTTCTGGAGCTTCTCAGAGAAGGGTTCTCTGGAGCCCTGATTTTGGAGACCCCCCTCTGCCCCTGGGGCGGCATCTGCCATTGAACCCTCTCCCCCGACCTCTGGAGAAGGATTCATCCTGAGCATCCTGGAAGGCCGATTGCAACTTGTGAAACCATATCTTCCTGGCCCCTTGCTGCATCTTGGAAAAGGAGCATTGAGGGGTGGAGAATCTGATTCCTAGAACCGAGAAAGTCTTGCCCTCCTGCTCAGTGGGTAGAACCATCAAAAGGGACATTGGTAAAGGATGCCTTGAAGGACTCCACAAATCCGCAAAGGCGCAACTAGGCATGATGTCGAATACCGATGCCTGTGCAGCCACTCAAAAAGCTCCTTCTGTTGCATTGGCAATCAGCCTCACAGATGAATTAGCCAGGGAAGAAAGTGTTGACAGTTTGCAGGACACCTTGCTTAGTTCTCTGGCCAGAAGTACCTCAGAAAGGGACGTGGTAAGCTCCTTGACCAGGTCCTTTGAAGTCAGGGTAATGTGCCAGATAATTGAGTGCCTACAGCCTGAAGGTGGCTGAGGAAAACACCCACTTTCTGTGTCTGTCAATCACCCAGGCCTCACAGTTAGGTGGATGGACAGACATACTCTATTCCACCAGTTCCTTCTTGGTGGCGGCAGCTACCACAATTGCATTGTCTGGCACTCCTTTAGACCAAAATTGCTTGTCTGGAGAGGGGCTAAGAAATGTGACAGCCCGTGTGGGGACAGGCTCCACAGTATCGGGCTCCTTCCATGCCTTGTTGGCAATGAGATTAACAAACTCATCTGGCAGAGGGGACACCCAAGAGGCAGATGGTCCCATCCCAAAAGGCTTCAGAAAAACAAACTCCTTGGAGGATGGGGGAGGGGACACCAACCGCCTTTAAGCTTAAGGAGTTCCAGGATGATCCTCAAGGAGACATCCTTGGGTGGAGACTTGGGGGACCCATCCCTCTCATCAAATCCGTATCCTCAGTGAGTGACTCAGCAGGGGAGTCTAAATGTCTCCTCTTCCATGATCTCTTTCGAGGATCCTACTCCAGGGGAGGCTTGGGGGATGACTCAGAAGACAGGCAAGCTCCCACCTGAAGGCTAGTTCGCAAGGACTGACTAGGGACAGGATGAGTGGGGTCCACAAGACAGGGCTGGGAAGGTTCCTGGAAGGCCAAGGAGGAAACTCTCTGGGAGGAAAAAGTCCACTCTATGACTCAGAAAGCAGAGGGACTGGACGATGCTCTGTCCGCACTCCTGGTAGGAAGGTCCACCTGGGACGATGGGCCGGAGCAGGGCAGAACCTCCAGGCCTCCGGATAGTACCGGCCCCGAGCTATCGAGGGCCAAAGCACCAAAGGGAAGCGACTGGCCTGAAAAAAAAAACAGGACCAAACCCCCCCCCCCCACCTAAGGACCTCGGGGTGACCACTCTGGTCCGGGACTCCATCTGTGAAGGGGGACACCGAGCAGAAGTAGTCAGGGACTCTGGCAGGGTGGGGGCAGAAGGGTCTCCGGAAATCCCTGCCACCCTCTCCATATGATCCAGGGCCAGGAAGTTCAAAACTGCTCTGGTCGGCTGAGGAGAGACCAAGGAGGATGTGGGCAATGGCCCCCTAGCCAGATGGCCAGGGGATACGAGAAGCCCCAGCACAACCTAAGCTTTAAGAAAGGACCTCATCATCATGCCCATATGCGGAGGGAGCTCTTGGAAGATCTGGAACTAATAGATGACCTAGCTAGGGATAACTGCCTAGATCCCGAGGGCCACCCCTCTAAAGAATGGCTTCTGTGCTTGGAGCCAATAGGAGACTGCCCCAAGCCAGAGCCTGAGTGGGAATCTTCAATCACAATAGTGGAAACTGACACTGATCCTGGATCCAACATCCTCAGATCCGAAGACAAGGTAGGATCCGAAAACCTGAATCCCACAAGTCCCATATTCGAGGGAGCTGGATCTATGGCTGGTCCGGATCCTGCCAGATCCGAAGGTTTCTGACCAGAGACCTTGGATCCCAGGGTCTATTCTCAAGACCTCTGATCCAAAGGCTTAGGAGCGGAAGCCCCGGATACGTGGTCACGAGTCTTAGGATCCGAGAGCATCGGATCCAACCAAGTAGAAACTGGGGTCAAATCTGAGGCACTAGGATCCAATAGTCTCATTTTCTTAGCAGAAGAAGACCCCAACGACAGGGAGGCCTTCCTTTTGTGCTTGGAGGGTCCAGACTTGGCAGGGGACTGAGCCAAGGGACCCCCTTGAGCCAACTGTTTCAAAAAGAGTTTGTTTCAGTGCTGAACCAAAACCCTGGGGCTGAATGCAGCAAAAATGTTGCCTTCAACCTCCAGGTGGTAGGCACCAAAACAGTAAAGGCACTCCTCATGTGAATCAGAAACAGGCATTTCCGACCACGAGGAGCACCACTTAAAGCGTACAGGTTTCTCAGACATATTACCTAAGTCTAAGGGACAAGATAACTCACAGCCGTTAAACAAGCCACGTTCAAACCAGAAATAGCAAGCCGAAACACACACACACAGCTAAAAAACACAAAAAACTAGCTTAGAAAAAGGAGTAAAGTTTCTTTTTCTTCTTTCGGCTTTCCCGGTTAGGGGTCGCCACAGTGGATCACCTGTCTGCTCATGATTGGCAGTGGAGTTTTATGGTGTGAAGTTGCCAGCCCGCGCCCAACCTTCCACAGAAGGCACACACACGCACGCACTCATGCCTAGGGCCAATTTAGAGTGTCCAATCCACCTACAGCATGTCTTTGGGATGTTGGAGGAAACCGGAGCACCCGGAGGAAATCCACTCGACCACAGGGAAGACATGCAGACTCCACATAGAAGGCACCCCAGATGAGGATCAAACCGGAGAACCTCTTTGCTGTGAGGTGACAACGCTAACCACTGCAGCGCCATGGCCACCACAGAAAAAGGAGTAAAGGAACTATACTAAAAGAAGAAAAAAAACTATATTAACACACTACAGAAAAAGGGCGCCAAAACAGAACAGCCCCACAAAATCAACAAACCAGGAGGAGAGAGATAAAACTATAGTTAATAGAAAACTCAAAATACCTAAACTAACCACAACTAGCCAAAAAGAAAGAAAAAATATTCTACTTATCCCAGAACAGGAGCTGAACCAAGAAACCTACATCTGTAGCTGAAACTGGCAAATGAGATTTGGGGGGGGTTAGAGGGCAGCAAGGGATCATGGCAGTGGGAGGAGCTTGAACAATGAAGCTGTCTGTAAAGTGCCGGCTCGGATCCGATGTCAGATCCATGACCCAAGAGCGAGGAATGGTGACATGGACAACATCAGATCCCATGTTAAAGGATCTTGACATCTGTGAAAAGACTCTGCAAAGTAAGAAAGTTGTCTAAATAAGGAAATATGTGAATGCCATGCAGTCTGCACTAAATCTCTGCAGTTAGACACTTCATAAACACTCTTGGAATTGTAGAAAACCCAAAAGGCAATGCAGAGAACTGATAATGTTACCCAGACACAAAGAATCCAAGACATTTCTTGAAACAACTGGCTATGGGGAATTGAAGGTAAACATCATGTGGATCTAAAACTCAAAAGAAGGATGAGAGGTAACAGACTCTGAAGGGTCAGCATTCTGAATTTCAGTACTTTCACAACCAGACTGAGTAGAAGCCTTCCCCCTTTCATCGAAGGGCACTGGTTCTATGATTCCCAGGGAGAGCAAATACTGAAGAACCTGAGGAAAAAATTATGTTTTGTTCAGAGGTTGGGCATGTATTCCCATGAAATAAGGTATTTGTACCCTGTAATCCTCCTGAGCTACTTTTAACATCAAAGAGTCTGAATCTGCTGCCAAAGGGAATCTGGAAAGCCAGTTTCTAAGCCATATTTAGAGAGACAAGGGCAGGAAGGGAGGGGGGACAGAACACTGGGAGCACATAATTTGCAAAATGTGTAATGGGGGACTTGAAAAATCTTTCAAAAAATAAACAAATTAATTTCCCTCTTTCACCAAATAGTTTTTGGACTTGAGTAGCTAATGGGCCAAACAAAACTTTCTTATCTAAAAAAAGAATTTAAAATTTCAGACTTTACTTAAATCAGCAAAGTTTTGGTTATGTACCCAAATATATCTACTCAAAACTATGGTGGTAGCAGTGGCCCTAGACACAGAGTCTGCACCAATCATACACACTCTTCAAAGCATGTTTAGATATTTGTGAAAGATAAGAAATAACAGGATTTAGAAGAACTTCTGAAAAACGTGAGATAAGAGTATTCCCTCAAACTGTCTTAACAACTCAGAATAAACTTCTACATATGTGCATGGTAGTTAACAATTCTGTAACCTAAACTGAAAGAAAAATTTCTCCCACCAAATCTGCCCAATAACTTGCCTTCATTATCCACAGGTGAAGAATCTGTAGACCGTTTCCATTTGGCAAAGAGGCTGAAATAGCACTCAGTTCTGATCTAAGATGAGAGGAAAATAATTTATTAGCTCACAGCACTTTTTACAGTCTATCTGCCTTTTTGGGGACTGAAGGTTGAAAGTCAGGGTTATTACAGACAGCATAAAACATATCCTCCATAGTTGGCAAAATAAGTGGGATGGGTGTAGAATGGGATATATCTTCTCGTAACGTATAACATCGCCTCATTTCAGAAAGAAATATGTTACTAAAAAACAACTCATTCATCCTGGAAATAGTTTGTGAAAAGGAAAAGGGAGTTGGCAAGATCCAAGTTTCCTAGGAATCTGTTTTGTGATTGGTTATCTACAGGAGAAGCAGTGCTGTCTCTGTCAATATTAGAATTTACTGACAAAATTTCCTCAGTTTCTTTAATGATACTACTCTCTGGTAAAAATATTTCTGATCACCAGGATTAACAGTCAGTAATAATTGCCTTGTTAAGGTAAGAAAATAACCTCTACCAACAAAGCACTATGTTTTCAGATGAGAAATGTCAAAACTTTGTTTTTGTTTTTTTTTTTTTCTTTACAAGTATCACCCTGAAAGACCAACTAGGAGATGATACCTCTTTATCCTGTCAAGAGGTTTTTTCCCCACTACCCCAAGAAGCATATCCTGGAACACCTTCCAGACCCAAAGAAGACAGTTCTCCCATGCCCGTACTGGACATTGGAACAGCTGAAAGGACATGGCTGAACTACAGTCAATGGTGGCTGAAAGAAATACACTACAGGAACACAAAAAAGAAAGTGAGTGGTCTGAGGCACAATAGTTGGCCATTATAGGGTGACTAACTGATGGCTGAGGGACTGTCTAAGCCCGCAATTGCAGCAAAGACATTTAACAATTTTTTTTTTAGGTGCAGTCAGAGAACAGCCTGGACTGAAGTAAGTATCTATGCTGTAGCCTAGGAAAAAGTCTGAATGCTGGCAAGTGATGCTGGATCGAGCTGGTCAGAAGGTAAGCTCACAATCAGCACACATACTAACACTTCTTCACACAGTCGCGGCCCCCCTTCGACTGTAAACATGAAAGCAAAACACAAAAAAACCCTGTCAGAAACAAAGCACTTTAGCCAAAAGTTCACTGACAGAAATACAGCAGGTAAGCTGTCAAGAAGTCTATAGAAGCATTAAAACATGCAAAGATGTTTTCTGCCCATAAAAAGCCCTTTGCAATACTTAAACTGACACAAATATTTAAGTTTTTACAAACAGTATACAGTTACCACAAAAATCCAACAAGAAAATAAGTTTGAAGCAAACACTAGTGGTGTATGAGAGGAAACTTCTAACCTGGAGAAAAATACTGTGTTTATTAAATGGGAAAACTCCATTTTTGCCATTTATTTTATGACCAAAAGCTTGCTTTAAAAGGTAATAATTTCTATGTGGAAGGGTTCCTCTGTAAGAACCTGTATGCTACAAATGAAGCTTGAAGTTGACTGCTGCTCCTGAGAAGCCTCAGAGCTGCTTCCTCTTAAGACAGCATGAAAGTACTACACCCTGACTATTGATTTCCCTCAAAAGGGCTAGCCTATCAGCAGTCAGACTGCAGGTGTGGGAGGAAGCCAGAGCTTTGCAAAGCTGGTTGCTTGTTGCATCATAGGCAGGGTAAAACCCCGTATAGCCAAAAGGCGACTGCAGCAGTCAGAGTGATAAAGATTATTAGTTAGTTATGTCCGCCCATGACAAATGGAGTCTAACTAGCTGCTTGGAAAAGGGGGTGGGGGCAAGTCACTGGATCCACTGCACTTTCAATGCTGAACTCAGATGCAGTATATAGCATATAGTATAATGTACACAGCTACCTCTGTGAGACCTACAGCATGTGGCACACCAAGACAGTGGGTTGAGATGATGTCAGTAAAGCATGTACTCTTTGCAGAACATCTTGAATACTTTTCAGCGGTAGCAAGTTTGTGCAAGAAATGGTGTTGACTGAACTTCCTGTAAAGTTAAGCTACATAGGAGTATGCTACAACTTTTCAGTGCTTTCTGCAAAACTCCCTAAACCCTCAAGGAGTACAGCAAACACAGCAAAGAGTTTTGACGTCCTCTTTGGAGGATAGGAACCGGATACACAAGTATGGGAAAATCCTGCATCCCTTCACCCTAACATAGTCTGCTATAGTAGACATGCAATTTTTTTTAATTCTGTAATCGTCCTGACAAATGATTCCACCACCGTAATGGCTCATTTGTACTGTCAAAGGTGAGAGCCATGCAACCCTGGACTAGGGGAAAATCCTACAACCCATGTGTTCCTTTCCAGGGAATGCCTCATCAGCCCATTTTTTCCTCCCTTAAAAGACACAAGTGGTTGATAGTGGACTATCTCCCAGGTTCAGTACAGTAACCTATTCTTCCCCCAGTGGAGAATCTCCCCACTAAGCTTTCTGAATTTCCCCTACTGCTGCCTTCCAAAGAACATGTACCTATGTATGTTCTGTTAGCTATGTATTGATGTAAATGGGGCAGCTCATGATCAAAAGTATATACTCCTGCTGCAAACACAGTGCTCCCTCTAGAGGTCATCCAACAGCAAACCACGGCCATTTCCCCAACACCCAGAATCAGTGAGCAAGCAATAACCACTCACTCCCATCCTCTTTTGCTAGCTCCTTCAAGTGGACAAGCTGCTAATAGAACTCTGGTCACCTAGGCTACAATGTTTTGTCACACTACACCACCAGAACTGGCTGCACATACATTTTTTTTTAATTTTATCTTCACTTTAAAATAAACAGGAATGGAATTACACAATCTAAAATTCAAATGGAAAAAAAAAAACACGAAACAACATTAACAAAAAAACATACACAATGTCCATAACAAATATTACCATGAAACAACAGCACTAATATTTTTCTAATAGGTCTTTGAATTTTTGCCAATATAGTTTCTTATGAGTAACATTCACAGTTTGATTAGATAAAGTTTGTAATTCCTTACTACACATTGCTGTTGCTAGACAGATAAACTGTAAAAAAGAAAGGAAACACTCTTCCAATTCACTGTAGTAACCTTTCTGGCATGACTAGAATGGACCATAGGAGAGTAGCACACATTTTTTGAACACCATGGGGCATAAGAATAATGAAAAGGCAAAAACCTATCATGGGTGGTTTCAACACAAAAGAAAAAAAGAAGTTATGTACTCATCATAATGTTCCATGTTGGTAGTCCATCTCACCCTTCATTTTTACATATGGGTTCGGAGCTGATCCTAGGCTCCAACTTGGCCGATTTGCAAGCTGGAAGACTTCTGGTTGACTCGTGACTAAGCAGGTATCCCATGGTGCACCAGTACAATCCCCAGATCTTGTTTGCTGCTCGCTAGAAACAGAAAAAGAAACCCACTAACAAACAAACTAATACTAAAGGGTCACCAACCAAGACAACCAAATATTACCTCCAGATCTTCCAGGATGGGGGCAGGAGGGCGGGTTGGTAAAAATGAAGGGTGAGATGGACTACCAACATGAAACATTATGGTGATTACATAACTTCTTTATGTTAGGTAGTCCAATCTCACCTTCATTTTTACATATGGGACAGCGCCCCTAGCGCCTTATTCTTGGGTGGCTCATTGAAAAATACTCCTGAGCACCGTGGAGCCAAAGGATGCTCTACCCCCCGGATGCCAAATCCAATTTATAATGTGTAATAAAAGTGTGAGGGGTAGCCCACGTAGCTGCTGCACAAATATGATCAAGTGGCACCCTGGCTTGAAAGGGTGCAGAGGTAGACAGAGACCTGGTAGAATGAGCCTTGATCCTGTGGGGTAACAGTCTGCCCTCCGAATTGTAGATGAAGGCTATGCAACTAGAAATCCAATTTGACAGTGTCGCCTTAAAAACTGGTAAGCCCACTCTAAAGTCGGAAAAAGAAATGAATAACTGGTCTGATTTCCGAAATTCTTTGGTCCACTGCAAATAAAAACGTAGCTGTCTATGAACGTCCAGCTGATGAAAACGACATTCAGCTGCATTACAGTGACTGGGGAAGAAAACTGGAAGCTCAATGGACTGATTTAAGGTGGCCTTAGAACAAACTTTGGGGACAAATGAAGGATTGGTACGTAGAGACACCCTGTCCTTATGAAAGATTAAATAAGGTGGCTTAATAGACAAGGCTTGTAGCTCAGATAGACTACTGGCTGACGTGATAGCTATTAAAAACAAGGTCTTCCAAGACAGAAATTTTAAGGAAGATGAATGAGAAGGTTCAAAAGGAGGGGATGTCAATTTGGACAATACAACATTTAAGTCCCAAGAAGTCACAGGTTCTTGTAGCGGTGGTCTCAATAACGTGGCCCCTTTCAAACAAGTCTTGCATAGCTTATGAGACATTAGGTTTGCATCTGGAGACCCTAAATGAAAATGAGTGTGTGCCACCAACTGGACATTAATGGTGGCCGCTGCAGATCCCTGCTGAAAAAGCTCGGACAGGAATTCCAAAAACATGGGAATAGGAGCAGTGTAAGGATCAATATTCGTTTTCTGTGACCAAATAGAGAATCTTTTCCATTTACTGCCATACAGCCTCCTGGTTGAAGGTTTATGAGAGAATAAGAGAATCTGTGACACTGAGGATGAAACATCATGAAGCCCGACTAGAGATGGAACTGGAGCAGCCACGCTGTCAATTTGAGGGTGTGAAGAGAGGGATGTAGTAAACCTGACAAGTGAGTCAACATATCTGGAACTGGGTCCAGAGTCCAAGGATCATCCAGGAGAAGAGGCTTGAGGAAGGGGAACCAGACCTGACGAGGCCAGTAAGGAGCAATGAGGATCAACTTGCTTCCCAGCTGACTGGCTTTCTAAATCACTTTGGAAATAAGAGGGAATGGAGGAAAAGCATACAGAAGTCTTGTGGGCCAATCGTGAACCAGAGCGTCTCTGGGTGTTTCCCCTGAAGGGGGAATGAGGGAAAAATAGCTGCTGCATTTGGCACTGACTGGGCTGGTAAAAAGATCGCAGCAAGGCTGCCCCCATCTCCGGAGAATCTGTTCCACTATTTCCCGTTTCAGAGACCACTCATGAGGAAGTAAGATCGCCCAGCTGAGCTTGTCGGCTATCACGTTGGTTGCTCCAGGAATGTGCGTTGCAAGCAGAAAGCGTTGGGAAGAAATCGCCCATTCCCAAACTCGCATGGCCTCTCGACAGAGTGGGTAAGATCTGGTACCGACCTGTTTGTTGATATATCACACTACCAACATGTTGTCCGATTGTATCACAATCGTCCCTACAGGAAGATGGCCCTGAAGTGCTCCCAATGCCAGAAGCACCGCCCTCATCTCCAGAACATTGATATGCAGATGAGGCTCGTGTTCTTGCCATGTGCCGTGGACTGTCCTGCCAAAATAATGCCCCCCCACCCGACCTGGGAGGCATCCCTGGTCACAGTGGCAACGGGTTGGGCAGGAAAGTACAGTTTTGTACCTACCATAAATGTAGATGTCCGAGAGGTATGCATCTGCAGTCCTAACAAATGGGTTGTCCTGTCGTCAGGCAGCCCTTCGGTCGGCCGGATTCCAAAGTCTGGGTCTGGCCTCGGCTGATGTCGCACTTCACCCGACGTCATAGCTGCAGTTCTTCGGGTATAAAGGTATCAGCAGACGCCATTTTCCTCAGTGTTTCTTGCCCCAGATGCCAGGTGCCCTCTAGGAAGGCTAAATTTGGATAAATGTAAAAGTTTCCAAATAACAGAGAGCAAATAAAAATAAACATGTATATACATATATACAAACAAATACACCATAATAGATTCCCCCAGCTAGCTAGAAG
Source organism: Protopterus annectens (assembly GCF_019279795.1). Lineage (NCBI taxonomy): Eukaryota > Metazoa > Chordata > Ceratodontiformes > Protopteridae > Protopterus > Protopterus annectens. Next base: position 1,569,795,853 of record NC_056733.1, on the reverse strand, counting down.
ATGGGCAAATACCCTAGGAGTACCCACAGAGGGGAAGGAGGGAGGGTAATCCTGACTGCAGATGCATACCTCTCGGACATCTACATTTATGGTAGGTACAAAACTGTACTATGTCCTTCAAGGATGCATCTGCAGTCCTAACAAATGGGTAGAATACCATAGACAAACTGGGGGAGGAGGTAATAATAAGTTTATGGTGTAGTTAAGATCCCTTGCAAAACAGCAGTGGCAAAACCTGCTCGGGATCTGGAGTATAAGGGTAGATTATAATGCTTGGCAAATGTATGCACGGAGCTCCAAGTAGCAGCCTCTAAAATGTCTTTGGTAGCCACTCCTCGTAAAAAAGCTGTAGTAGTGGCTGTAGCCCTTGTGGAGTGAGGCCTGATGTTTTCTGGAGTTGTCTTTCCATGGTAAGAGTAACAAAATCTAATGCAATTTCCTATCCACTTGGAGATTGTCTGTTTTGAAATTGCTTTTCCTTCCATTCCTGTTGCATATGCTACCAGTAGCTGGTCAGTTTTTCTATTGCTCTTGGTTCTGTCCAGGTAGTAGCGCAATTGCCTATGTACATCCAAGGTATGCAATAGTCTTTCTCCCCTGTTCTGTGGGTTGGGGAAGAATGTAGGCAGGTGGATAGCTTGGTTTAAAGATACCCTGGAGACCACCTTTGGCATAAAAGTAGGATTAGTTCTCATGGACACACTATCTTGATGGAAGATAAGGAAGGGCTGTACTGCCATTAATGCCTGTAATTCAGAAACCCTTCTTGCTGAAGTGATTGCAAGCAGGAAAGCAGTTTTCCATGATAAGTACTGTAATTCTGCTGTTGCTGCTGGCTCAAAAGGAGGGAGTGTCAACTTTTCTAGCACAAAGTTCAAGTCCCATGCGGGCAATGGTGGCTTCCTTGGTGGTTTTATATTTTTAATTCCTCTCAGAAACTGCCTGAGTAGAGGATGTGAGAAGACTGGAGGGTCCATGTTGTATTCTGCTGAAATAGCTGATGCATGAATCTTAATGGAAGAATAGGACAGGCCACTGTGGAAAAGCTCTGCCAAGTATTCCAGGATGTTAGCTATGTTTACCAGTGACACATCTACTCCTTTTCGCTGCACTCCAAATGAGATATCTTTTCCATTTTGCTGAATAAGTTTTCCTTGTTGAGGGTCTGCGAGCCTCCAAGATAATGTCTTTAACCCTTTGAGATAAATCTGGGTTATTGTGTCTTATGCAATGTTCCAGGCAGCTAGCTGCAGCGTTTTTAGGTTTGGATGCAGGGTTTTGAAGTTGTTCTGTCTTAGCAGTAAGGGAACTAGGGGCAGAGGCCATAATTGTTCCCGAGACATACTCCTCAGTAATGGGTACCAATGCTGCCTCGGCCAGTCTGGAGCTATCAGGATGATCCTTGGGCGGTCCTCTTTGATCTTCAATAGCACCTTGTGCATCAAAGGAAGAGGAGGGAATGCATATGCTGTCAGGTTTTTCCAACTGAAAGATAGGGAGTCCACCTTCCAAGCAAGTGGGTGGTATGCCCTTGTGCAGAATTTTCTCAATTGGTGGTTGTGTGGGGATGCGAATAAGTCTATTTCTGGTAGTCCCCATTTCCTTGTAATGGATTTGAAGATGTCTGGATGCAGCATCCATTCGTGGGCATCCGTGGTAGTTCTGCTTAGGATATCTGCCAGTATATTTTCTTTTCCTGGTACAAATATTGCCTGTAGCTGAATGTTGACGCTCAGGGCCACATTCCAGAGGTGCATTGCCATCCGGCATAGAGGGTATGAATGTGTGCCTCCCTGTTTGTTGATGTACCACATAACTGTGGTGTTGTCCGTATCAGCAATTGACCTTGTTGAAGAAACGGTCTGAATGTCTGAATTGCCAGTTTTACTGCCAGCATCTCCTTTTGATTTATGTGTAGGTTCAGCTGGTCTTGAGTCCATAAGCCTTGTATGCACTTGTCCAGCATGTGTGCCCCCCAACCGAGGTCTAAGGCGTCCGTGGTGATAGTCTGGCTTGGTTGAGGGCTGTGGAAGGCCAGTCCTTTGTTCAATTGACAGGCCTGAGCCCACCATTGGAATTCTTGCTTCAGGCATGGAATTATTGGAATTTGTGTTTCTAGGCTGTGCTTGTGCTGAGACCATAAATTCCTTAGGTACCATTGCAACTTCCTCATATGTAGTCTGGCATGTGGAATCAATATTATGCAGGATGCCATGTAACCCAGGGCTTGCAGGACCTTCCTTGCTGTTAGCTGGTTCTGCATTGTTAATGCCATGAAATAGAGAGGAAGGTGCTTCTGCTTTTCTGCTGTGAGGGATGCCATTTGATTTGATGTGTCCAGTTCTGCACCCAAGAAAATTATCCTTTGGGATGGTATCAGCCTTGACTTTTTTATATTGACTGTGTATCCCAGGGCTTGCAGTAGATGAATGACCTTTTCCAAATCTTTTTCTAATTTGTTTTTGTTGTCCGCTTGTAACAGGCAGTCGTCCAGGTAAGGGTAAATTTGAATTCCCTGATGCCTGCAATGAGCAATTACTGATGCCAGGCATTTCGTGAATACTCTGGGCGCAGTAGATAAGCCAAAGGGCAATGCTGAGAATTGATAATGCTCTGATCCTGCAAGAAATCTGAGGTATCTTCTGCAATTTGGTCGTATGGGGACGTGCAGGTATGCCTCCTTGAGATCTAGAGTTACCAGCCAAGACTCCTTGCCCAGCATGGGAAGAAGCTGCTGTAGGGTCAGCATTTTGAATTTTGGAACAATGAGATAAGTGTTTAGAGCGGACAGATCAAGAATAGGTCTCCATTGGTTTTCTTTTCTTGGCACCAGGAAAAGTCTGGAGTAAAATCCTTGCCCTTTTTCCATAGACGGTACCTTTTCTATAGCTCTCATCCTTATTAACTGGTCTATTTGTTCTAGAGCTTTTGTCTTTTGATTTGGAGGTAGGTTTGGCATTCCTCTCTTCCTTGGTAGAGTATGGAAGTGAAACCTGTAACCTTGGTCTATTGCCTGTAAAATCCATTTGTCTCTTGTGATGTGATGCCAATTTACTGAAAATAAGGCTAGCTTTCCGCCTAAGGGTGCTTCTAGTTGTTCCCTGGTAGGCGGTCTCAGAGCCAAGTCACTGTGATTGTCCTGTGGAAGTGGTAGTGGCTGGATCTGTGGCAGTACTTCTCTGGTTGTTAGGTTGCCACTGACGTCCCCTGTAGGCACCTCTGGATTGACCCCTGCCTCTTGGGCGCCTATTCCTGCCTCTCTGCGCTCTGGTGGTGTCTGGAAAGGACCAATTCTTGGAAGGCCAGTTCCTACTAAACCTTGGAGGCTGGACCTGTAAGAAATCCTTGACTGTCTGGACAGATTTTGCTTTCTCTTCCACCTTCTTCAGCACCTGCTGTGCAGGGGAGCCAAACAAATTGAGCTTATCCATGGGAGCATCTAGGAGCTTTGATTTAACATGGTCTGGTAAGGACTGCTCTTTTAACCATGCATGCCTTCTGATCACTGCACCAGTCATAGCTGATCTAAAGGAAGCCTCCAGTGCATCATAGCCGCATTTTAAGGAATGATTACTGACCTGCTGAATGTTATGTACCATTTCCTGAAGAGATTTTTTGTCTAATGGTTCAGGAGAGGACAGTTTTTTAGTTAACTGATCTAACATAAATTCCTGATACTGAATCATGTGGAATTGACAGTTTAAGGCCCTAGCCGAAAGAGTAGCAGAAGTATAAACTTTTTTACCCCATCTCTCTAAGGCCCTAGATTCCCTTTCAGAGGGAGGGTTTTGGCAGAGGTAGCTGCTACTGCCTTGGGTCCCTGAGAAATAGTTTCTAGATCTGCAAAAGGAGCCTTATACAAATGATGTGTGTCCGGAACCCTGTAGTACCTGTCGGGCTTAGCAGGGGCCGGAGGAAGTGAATCAGGAGCAGTGCAAGCATCATTAAATGCATCATCCACAACAGTAAGTACTGGAGGAATGGCTAAAGGCCTATGCTGTGGCAAATGCAAAAAGGTCCTAAGCCTTTTCCTAGAGTCTGAAAAATCCTGGCCCTGCCATTGAAATTGTTCCCTCATAGCATGCAAGGTTTCCCCAAAAGAAAATTCCTCAGGCGGAGAGGCAGAAGGAATGGAGTCTTCTGCATCAGAGTCCTCATAAGGAGAATAAGGGCCCTCTGGAGGGTTTGTATTTTCTGAATCATCAGAGGAGTAATCTGAAGAAAGTGGCTCAGGGGGCTCTGCTCTAGGCCTCTTCTCTGGAGGTGGGTGAGAGGCCCTGTCAGGGTGAGGTTGGGATCCCTGGATCAAAGAAATGAGATCCTCTGCTAGACTAAGCATTTGAGTACTAGAGCTAGGCCTGTGAGAGGGGGTCTTAGCAGGCACAGTCTTGGTTGATTTTGCTGCTTTAGCCCTGGCAAAAGCCTTAATCGACATGGATGCAGGGGGCCTAGCAGCTCCACGTGCAGGAGTAGATATATCTAAAGGAATAGTATCAGATAAATCCTGTGAACCTGCAAGAGCAGGTGGGATTTCAGTAGCAGATTCAGCCATGCTGGATGAGGCCTCGGTAGGAGGCAAGCTTTCGGCCGAAGGAAGAACCGTGGACTCGGTTTCAGCCGAAACCGAGACACCTGCAGTTGACTTAACCGCGGTTTCAGCCGAAACCGCGGACCGCGAATGTCGGTCCTTTTCCTTGCGCTTTTTAATTAATTGCGAAGTCAGAGTTTCCGACGGCATATTGTAAGCAAAAGCAGAGCCGAAAAACTCCTCAGCAAATTCCGACCGACGTCTAAGCGTCCGTCGGTTGAAAGAAGCACAGGCTAGACAAGCTGCTACGTCGTGGTCTGGGCCTAAACAAGGTAGGCAGTAAGAGTGGAAATCTTTATGAGGTATTTGTTTCCCACAAGTTAAACAGTTATTCACTTTTTCTGACATCGGCTGAGGCAAGAAAGAGTCCCCAACGGGGTACTTAGCTTTTTAGAAGTCTTCGGTAGTAGTAATCTCTGGTTCTGACCGACCGGCACTTGCGAACAGCTTCTGCTTCGGGCGCCACGCGGCAAGAAAGACTGAGGAAAATGGCGTCGGCTGATACCTTTATACCCGAAGAACTGCAGCTATGACGTCGGGTGAAGTGCGACATCAGCCGAGGCCAGACCCAGACTTTGGAATCCGGCCGACCGAAGGGCTGCCTGACGACAGGACAACCCATTTGTTAGGACTGCAGATGCATCCTTGAAGGACATCAACAGGGGCGTCCGTAAACAACTGGTTAGGAGCTATCCACCAAAGAAGGTCCTTTTTGCACGATTCCGCCAGCAGGATAAGATGGCTCAGCGGAAGATATTGGAAGGACCACTGGGAAGACAGAAGGCATTGGAGAATTCTCATGTGCAACCTTACTAAAGGTATTAACAGAATGGTTGAGACCATAATCCCAAGAAGCTGAGGGACACATTTTGCTTTGAACTTTGGAGATGAGATTTTGTGCTCTTTCGGCGGGAAGACGAACTGTCCTATGCAATGTGTCTACCTCTGCGCCTATAAAATTCACAGATTGCGAGGGCACTAATGCAGATTTTTCCCAGTTTATGGAGATCCTTAGTTGAGCACAAAGTTGAATAGTGGCGTCCCTATTTTGGATGTGTAGATGCCTGGTGGAGGCGGTCAGGAGCCAGTCGTCCAAATACGGAAACACCTGGAATCCCTGACGTCTCAGATGAGCTGTCACTACTGCCATGCATTTGGTGAACACCCTGGGGGCTGTGGTGAGACCAAAGGGCAGAGCACGAAACTGATAATGACTGGCTTCCAGCCAGAAGCACAGATGTCTCTTTGACGCCTTGTCCATTTTTATATGGTAGTAGGTGTCTTGGAGATCTAGAGAGCACATCCAATAGTCTTTTTCTCTAACAACGGGAGTATCGACTGCAGTGTGACCATCCAAAACTTGCCCTTCTTCACGAATTCGTTCAATCTGCTGAGGTCCAAATTTGGCCTCCAGTCTCCGGTTCATTTTGGAACTAAAAAGAACCTGGAGTAAGTTCCGGATCCTGTCTGGCATGCTGGGACAGGCTGGATGACTCTTTTTAAGAGCAACTTGTTGATCTCCACAGTTGCCTGATCCCTGTGATTGGGTGGAACATCTGGGATCTTCTTGGGAATAAACAATGGATGGAAAAAGGGTATGATATAACCTCTGGTAACAACTCTTTGTACCCACGTGTCTTGGGTGATATTTAGCCAGGCTTCTGGATAAAAAGAGATACGACCCCCGACTGGCCCCAGAGAAAAGCAGTCGGGCCCCACATCAAGAGCGCTGATGAGGCCGCCCTCGAAAGGAATCACGGCCTTGCTGGTACTGCAGACCGCCCCTGCCTCCAGGGCGACATCTACCATTTCCTCCTCCTCTGCCTCTGAAGAAGGATTCACTCTGTGTGTCCAGAAAGACCCTCTGGGACTTTATGAACCACATTTTACCTCCCCTCTGACCTTTGGGGTACGGTCGAGAGGGAACAGTAAAACGGGCTCCCACGGCAGAGAGAGTCTTTCCTTCCTGCTCACACAGAGTGTTTCTTTCACCTTAGGACCAAACAATGAGGGACCATCAAACTGGGCGTTGGTGAAGGTGGACTTGAACGGCTCCGCAAAATTACACAGGCGCATCCAGGAGTGGCGCCTAAGGGCAACTCCTGAACCTTGCTGCTCTGCTCACTCCATCAGCCGCATGGGAGATAAGCCGCATGGAGGAGTTAACCACAGAGTTTAGGGTGGACAACTGAGCAGAGATCTTGTCAGGTACTCCCTCAGGACAAACACTTTCTATGGAATCTCCTAACTCCTTGAGGAGATCCCTCTTTAACCTCGTGAAGTGAGTAAGATAGTTCAACGAACGAAGGGTAAATGCCGCTGAACTAAATACATGCTTCCCAAATCTGTCCATCTGTCGAGACTCCTCCTTTGGCAGATGAACAGAGGAAGAAGTCTCCACCAACTCCTTCTTCATGGCCACTGCCACCACCATGGTATCTACGGGAACACCCTTAGACAAGAACTCTTTACTAGGAGGGGCAGACAGAAATGTATTTGGTTTCCTGGGGACTGGCTCCAAGGCATCGGGAGTATCCCACACCTTTCGACTGACCAGATCCATTAATTTGTCAAAAGGTGGAGACACCCAAGAGGCAGACAGCTGAGACCCGAAAGCCTTCAGGTACACAGACTCCTCATCAGAAGGGTTGACAGTGGGCCAGCCGCACCTCTGCTTCAGGATCTCAAGGATGTCCACAAAGGAGACATCATCAGAGGATGACTTGGGGGACCCTTCCGACTCCTCGAGGTCAGTGTCTAACGTCAGAGACTCATCCTGGGAGTCAATATGCTTCCTCTTGCATACCCTCTTCCGGGGGGGGCTCCTCAAAGGGACATTCTGGGGAGACCTCGGAAGAGCGGGGGCCACCAGCCGGTGGCTCCTGAGACTGCAGGTCTGCTGTCTCCGGAGAGAGTAGGTGCTCCTGAGACTGCAGGTCTGCTGTCTCCAAAGAGAGTAGGTGCTGAGACTGAAGTGGGTGCCCTGGGGGGGGGAAGAGTGCTTGTACCATTGGCAGGGGCTGAAGAGTGAGACAGCACGCTCCTCATCACCTCAAACGCCGACCTCTCCGGCTCCGAAGAGACAAGGGTAGGTGTCGGAGCCAGAGCCATTAGCTCCGAGAAAGATGCAGGGTCCAAGCTCACCCTGGCCAATGCACCGAGAGGAAGGCTCGGAACCAAAGAAGATAGATTCCAACCCTCCCTGTCGGCGCCGACAGGACAGCTTCGGTCCCTGGACATGACGGACAGAGCAGAGCATGTCGGAACCAAACTCGGCTCCAATGCAGCAACAAAGGGAGCCGGAACCGAGAGTTCCTCTGCTGGCACCAAGCACTCTGGCTCTGAAAGGTCAATATGGCTCGGAGGAGGAATAACAGACTAGGGCAAAACTGGATTAAGTGGCTCCGGAGCTGACTGGGTCGGAGCCAGCAACAATTTTGGCAGAGCGTCTCAGCACTACCCTCTCCACATCTTCTACCGAAAGGCTCCTGGAAGATATTGTAGGGGATCTTGATGTAGGGGGCACTGGAGACTTGAGAAGGAGACCGGTAGGACATCTACAGACCGGCTCCGAGCAGCAGAGTCAACTGCTGCTTCCAAAGGCTCAGAATTCGGCACCAAAGCACCTGCGACCAACTCTGATACCATAGTGCTCTCCTTCAGCTCCGAAGACTGAGGAGTCGAGGAGGCAGATTTTGGTAATTTGGAAGGTGGCTCCAAGAGACCAGCCAGTGCCGGAGAAGGCCTTTTAGAAGATTTCGGTTTGGATTCAGATCTAGATTTTGTAGACTCGGAAGAAGCTGACGAACTAGATAAAGCTTCCTCAAAGGTTAGTTTCAGAAGACCCTTGAGTATCAGCTTGTTCTTTCTCTCCTGCAACACTCTAGGAGAGAAAGTATGACAGAACCAAGCATGATTCCTGCAAATGGATGGCCCCCAAGCAATAGACACAGCTACTGTGGCCATCCATTAATGACATTTTCTGGGAGCATTTCATGCACTTTTTGAACCCAGAGGGTTTATGCTCCTTACTATCCTTAGATATTGTACAGACACACACACACAAAAAACAGAGAAAGAGATATATGAGGACTAGGTCCTCTAACTAAAACGGGCCTAGCCCTTCAGAAAAGTTACACGAGGACTAGGTGCTCTAAGTTAAACGGGCCTAGACTGGTGTAACAGAAAATAAACTAGGTCTTCTAACTGAAACAGACCAAGTTATTAAAACACACACACACAGAGTTCAATCACAAAGGTATGAACTGTAGACACCAAAAAAAAAAAAAAAAATACAATTCTCTGTAAACCTAATAATAGGCAGAAAAACTAGCAACAGCAATCCTAGAATATCACAAGCGGATCCCCACCAAAAACAACAATGTTATAGAATAAAGGCTGACAGTCAAAGGGAACCAAAAAGAAAAAATTCTGAATAATACAGATACAACAGCAGGAGCCCCTGTTGACTAGTAGCGGTAACAAAAAAAAACGCCACAACTAACACTTCTACTTAGTCAAAAAAACGCAAAGGCACCTAACTAACTGGCACACAGGATACCAATAAACTAATAAACTAGTTCACTAAATTTAGTTAACAAGGACCAACAAGGCAAAGTACAGTTTTGTACCTACCATAAATGTAGATGTCCGAGAGGAATGCATCTGCAGTCTTTACAAATGGGTTGTCCTGTCATCAGGCAGCCCTTCAGTCGGCCGGATTCCAAAGTCTGGGTCTGGCTTCGGGCTGGTGTCGCACTCCACCCGACGTCATTGCGGCAGTTCTTCGGGTATAAAGGCATCAGCCGACGCCATTTTCCTCAGTGTTTCTTGCCCCAGATGCCAGGTGCCCTCTTGGATGGCTAAATTTGGATAAATGCCAAAGTTTCCAAATAGTAGAGAGCAAACACACAAAATAAACATGTATGTACATATATACAAACAAATACACCATAATAGATCCCCCCCAAGCTAGCTGAAGATTGGTAAGTACCCTAGGAGTACCTCAGAGGGGAAGGAGGGTGGGTAATCCTGACTGCAGATGCATTCCTCCCGGACATCTACATTTATGGTAGGTACAAAACTGTACTATGTCCTTCAAGGATGCATCTGCAGTCTTTACAAATGGGTAGAATACCATAGCTAAACTAGGGGAGGAGGAAAAGAGAATAGATTATGGTGTAGTTAGGATCCCTTGCAAAACAGCAGTGGCAAAACCAGCACGGGATCTAGAGTATAGAGGTAGGTTGTAATGCTTGGCAAATGTATGCACGGAGGTCCAAGTAGCAGCCTCTATAATGTCCTTGGTAGCCACTCCTCATAAGAAAGCGGTGGTAGTGGCTGTAGCCCTTGTGGAGTGAGGCCTGATGTTCTCTGGAGTTTTCTTTCCATGGTAGGAGTAACAAAATCTAATGCAATTTCCTATCCATTTGGAGATTGTCTGTTTAGAAATTGGTTTTCCTTCTTTTCCTGTTGCATATGCTACCAGAAGCTGGTCAGTTTTTCTATTGTTTTTTGTCCTGTCCAGGTAGTAGTGTAATTGTCTGTGTACATCCAAGGTATGTAAGAGCTTTTCTCCCCTGTTTTGTGGATTGGGGAAGAATGTAGGAAGGTGGATAGCCTGATTTAAAGAGACTCTGGATACCACCTTAGGCATAAATGAAGGATTTGTTCTCATGGACACTCTATCTTGATGGAAGATCAGGAAGGGTTGTACTACCATTAATGCCTGTAGTTCAGAGACCCTTCTTGCTGAAGTTATTGCCAGCAGGAAAGCAGTCTTCCAGGATAAGTATTGCAATTCTGCTGTAGCTGCTGGTTCGAAAGGAGGTAGAGTCAGCTTTTCCAGCACAAAGTTCAAGTCCCATGCTGGCAATGGAGGTTTCATGGGAGGTTTTACATTTTTAATTCCCCTCAGAAACTGTCTGAGCAGAGGATGCGAGAAAACAGGAGGATCCAAGCTGTATTCTGCTGAAATAGCTGATGCATGTATCTTGATGGAGGAATAGGACAGGCCTGCATGGAAGAGCTCCGCCAAGTACTCCAGGATGTTGGCTATGTTCACCAGTGTCACATCTTGCCCCTTTGCAGTACTCCAGATGAGATATCTTTTCCATTTTGCTGCATAATTCTTTCTTGTTGAAGGTCTACGAGCCTCCAGGATAATGTCCTTAACCCTTTGGGATAAATTTGGGTTAATTGCTGTTATGTAATGTTCCAGGCAGTTAGCTGCAGAGTTTTTAGGTTTGGATGCAGAATGTTGTAGTTGTTCTGTGTCAGCAGTAATGGGATCAGGGGCAGTGTCCATATTTGTTTCCGGGACATGCTCCTCAGCAGTGGATACCAATGTTGCCTTGGCCAGTTTGGGGCTATCAGAATGATCCTCGGACGTTCCTCTTTGATCTTGAGAAGCACCTTGTGCATCAAAGGAAGTGGTGGGAATGCGTATGCTGTCAGGCTTTTCCAACTGAAGGATAGGGAGTCCACACCTTCCAAGCAAGTGGGTGGTAAGTCCTTGTGCAGAATTTCTTCAACTGATGACTGAGTGGGGATGCAAACAAGTCTATTTGTGGTAATCCCCATTCTCTTGTGATGGTTTTGAAAATGTCCGGATGCAGCATCCATTCGTGGGCATCTGTTGTAGTTCTGCTTAATATGTCTGCTAGAATGTTTTCCTTCCCTGGTACATAAATTGCCTGTAACTGAATGTTGTAGCTCAGAGCCACATCTCATAGGTCCAGTGCCAGCCGGCATAGAGGGTATGAGTGTGTGCCTCCCTGTTTGTTGATGTACCACATAACTGTGGTGTTCTGTCCTTATCATCAACTGGCCTTCTTGGAGAAGAGGTCTGAATGCCTGGATTGCCAATTTTACTGCCATAATTTCTTTTAGATTTATGTGCAGATGCAGCTGGTCTTGAGTCCATAGGCCTTGAATGCACTTGCCCATCATGTGTGCCCCCCAACCGAGGTCTGAGGCATCTGTCGTGATGGTTTGTCTTGGTTGACTTTTGCAGAAGGGCAGTCCTGTGTTTGCTTGACAGGCCTGAGCCCACCATAAGAACTCTTGCTTCAGGCATGGGATCACTGGAATTTTGGTTTCTAGGCTGTGCTTGTGCTGAGACCACAAATTCTTTAGGTACCACTGTAGCTTTCTCATATGAAGCCTGGCATGAGGGACCAGTATTATGCAGGATGCCATGAAGCCTAGAGCTTGTAGCACTTTCCTTGCAGTTAGATGGCTTTGCTTTGTTAATGTCAAGAAGTAGAGAGGAAGTTGCTTTTTCTTTTCTGCAGTTAGAAATGCCATTTGTTTTGATGTGTCCAGTTCTGCACCCAGAAAGGTTATTCTCTGGGATGGAATCAGCCTTGACTTTTTTGTATTGACTGTATATCCCAGGGCTTGTAGCAGGTAGATGACTGTTTGTAAGTCTTCTGTTAGTTTGTTTTTGTTGTCCGCTTGTATCAGGCAGTCGTCCAGGTAGGGATAGATTTGAATTCCCTGAAGTCTGCAGTGAGCGATTACTGATGCCAGGCATTTCGTGAACACTCTGGGCGCAGTAGATAAGCCAAAGGGCAATGCTGAGAATTGATAATGCTCTGATCCTGCAAGAAATCTGAGGTATCTTCTGCAAATTGGTCTTATGGGGACGTGCAGGTATGCCTCCTTGAGATCTAGAGTTACCAGCCAAGACTCCTTGCCCAGCATGGGAAGAAGCTGCTGTAGGGTCAGCATTTTGAATTTTGGAACAATGAGGAATGTGTTTAAAGCGGACAAGTCTAGAATAGGCCTTCATTTGTTTTCTTTTCTTGGTACCAGGAAGAGTCTGGAGTAAAATCCCTTCCCTTGCTCCATAAATGGTACCTTTTCCACAACTCGCATTCTTAATAATTGAGATATTTGTTTTAGAGCTTCTGTTCTTTGTGAAGGTGGTAGGTTTGGCATTCCTCTCTTTCTTGGTAGTGTATGGAAATGGAACCTGTAACCTTTGTCTATAGTCTGCAAAATCCATTTTTCTCTTGTAATGCAGTGCCAGTTTCTTGAAAATAATGCCAGTTTTCCACCTAAGGGTGCTTCTAGCTGTTCCCTGGTAGGCGGGGCCACCGCCAAGTCACTGTGATTGAGTTGTTGTAGTGGTGGTGGCTGTATCCATGCCTCGTTGGTTGTTACCCTGCCACTGGCGACCCCTGTAGGCACCCCTGGATTGGTTTCTGCCTCTAGAGCGCCTATTCCTGCCTCTTTGTGCCTTAGAGGAGTCTGGAAAGGACCAATTTTTGGAGGGCCAATTCCTGCTAAACCTTGGAGGTTGAACTTGTAAGAAATCTTTTACTGTTTGCACAGATTTTGCTTTCTCTTCCATCTTTTTTAGTACCTGCTGTGCGGGGGCATCAAATAAATTGACCTTGTCCATAGGTGCATCCAAAAGCTTAGATTTGACATGGTCTGGTAATGCCTGTTCTTTCAACCATGCATGCCTCCTGATAACTGTGCCAGTCATGGCTGATCTAAAGGAAGCCTCCAGTGCATCATAGCCACATTTCAAAGAATGGTTACTAACCTGCTGTATGTTATGTAACATTTCTTGAACATACTTTTTATCTAAAGATTCTTCAGAGGACAGCTTTTTAGTCAACTGGTCAAGCATAAACTCTTGATATTGAATCATATGGAATTGGCAGTTCAAAGCTCTAGCTGACAAAGTAGCAGAGGTGTAAACTTTTTTACCCCATCTCTCTAAGGACCTGGATTCCCTCTCAGAGGGGAGGGGGTTTTTAGAAGAAGTAGCTGCTACAGCTTTAGGGCCCTGGGAGATAGTCTCTGGATCTGCAAAAGGGGCCTTATATAGGTGGTGATGAGTGTCCGGGACCCTGTAGTACCTATCGGGCTTAGCAGGAGCCGGAGGTAAAGTATCAGGAGCAGTGCAAGCATCATTAAATACATCATCAACAACAGATAGAACTGGAGGTATAGCTAAAGGCCTATGCTGTGGCAAGTGTAGAAAGGTCCTAAGCCTTTTTCTAGAGTCTGAGAAATCTTGGCCCTGCCACTGAAATTGTTCCCTCATAGCATGCAAGGTTTCCCCAAAGGAAAATTCCTCAGAAGGAGAGGCTGAAGGGATGGACTCCTCAGCATCAGAGTCTTCGAAAGGAGAATAAGAAGCCTCAGGGGGATCTGTATGATCTGAGTCATCAGAAGAATCATCCGTGGCTACTGGCTCAGGGGGCTCTGCTCTAGGCCTCTTTTCTGGAGGAGGGAGAGAGGCCCTGTCTGGATGAGGCTGGGCTCCACGAATTAAAGAGATGAGATCCTCAGCCAAAGAAAGCATATGGGAGCTGGTGCTGGGCCTGTGAGAGGGGGGCTTGGCAGGCACAGGTTTTGATGCTTTGGCTGCTTTAGCCCTGGCAAAGGCCTTAATAGACATAGCTGGAGGAGGCCTAGCAGCTCCACGTGCAGGGATAGAAATATCTAGGGGAATGGTGTCTGATAAATCCTGTGAAATCGCAACAGAAGGTTGGATTTCAGAAGCCGTTTCTACCAGGATGGAAGAGGCCTCGGTAGAAGGCAAGTTATCGGCTGAAGAAAGAACCGCTTGCTCGGTTTCGGCCGAAACCGAGACACTCGTGGTTTGCTTAACCACGGTTTCGGCCGAAACCGCGGACCGCGAGTGTCGGTCCTTTTCTTTGTGTTTTTTGGTTATTTGCGTAGGCGGAGGATCCGACGGCATAATGTAGGCAAAATCGGAGCTGAAAATCTGTTCAGCAAAGTCCGAACGGCGTCTAAGCGTCCGTCGGTTAAACAAAGCACAGGCTAGACAAGCTGCTACGGCGTGGTCTGGGCCTAAACAATGTATGCAGTAGGAGTGGAAATCTTTATGAGGTATTTGTTCCCCACAAGATAAACAGTTATTAACTTTCTCTGACATCGGCTGAGGCAAGAAAGAGTCCCCAACGGGGTACTTAGCTTTATAGACGTCTTAGAAGTAGTATTCGGTAGTAGTAATCTCTGGATCTGACCGACCGGCACTTGCGAACAGTTTCTGCTTCGGGCGCCACGCGGCAAGAAAGACTGAGGAAAATGGCGTCGGCTGATGCCTTTATACCCGAAGAACTGCCGCAATGACGTCGGGTGGAGTGCGACACCAGCCGAAGCCAGACCCAGACTTTGGAATCCGGCCGACCGAAGGGCTGCCTGATGACAGGACAACCCATTTGTAAAGACTGCAGATGCATCCTTGAAGGACATCTGCCTATAAGATAATAACACTAAAATGCAAAATCCGATATGAATGTAAAGAATTTGAAAAGACTTAGCCAGAGCGAAGAAAAGCACATCCGAACTTGCCGATGCGGCAAACGAGATCTGGGGATTGTACTGGTGCATCATGGGATACCTGCTTAATCACGAGCCAACCAGAAGTCTTCCAGCTTGAAAATCGGCTGAGTCGGAGCAGAGGATCGGCTCCGAACCCATATGTAAAAATGAAGGTGAGATTGGACTACCTAACATTAAATCTTTGCTATTCTGATGTGGCAAAGAGCATCTCTGAGCTCTAAAGTAGTACTTGAATCTCCTCTAAGTAAGCATTAAAAAAATGACGTAAAAATGATCGAGTGGAAAAATCCCTTAGAACTGTGCTGGCTTAGGCTGCTGAGGTCTACAACAAGTTTTGAAGTCTCTGGTCTTCTTTGGTACTTAAAATAATTTGGCATCGATAAAGAGTCCTTCTTCTGCAAGGAGACCTCCTTGATGGAAATTTTTCATGGGTACCTTTAATAACTCTTTTGGTGGGACAGGATATCTGGCAGGGTTTGATGACATGGAAGAGGCGTGACTTCAGAGGAAAATTACATTAATGTCAGAAAATCTCCCGTAACCACCCGTCCCTGGTGATTTTTTCCCACTGGGGCAAATAAAAGGATATACTGCCCATCACAGTCAGCTAATGGATAAAATCAGTGGGCTGTAGTCCTCACTGCGGTTTGTCGTAGTCTCCTGAGCATTGCCTCCCCCTCAACAAAACAACCAGTAACCTCAAAGAAATGGAAACAGGAAAGGATCCCTTACTTCCAGTGTTTTTCTGTACTTGTTTACCATGGAATGCCACAAAAACCAAGGCTGACACCAACTTATTTGTACCCTTAATAAAAGCACTTTGAGGAGTATGGGCATGAATTCCTTCAGCCAGAACAGTTTACCCGTCATCTTGTGTTACCATACAATGCTCACAGATTCTTGACAGGAAGGGACCTTTAAAAGTTGTATGTACAAAGTTCGCATTGGTATCTTCTTCAAATTATGTAAGGTGCAATCAGGAGTGATGGTGAAGAGCAATGCTGTTTCCACGTGTGCAGTACCTTTGTCAGCGTTACATGCTATATGGACCACAAGGATACTGAGGATGGTAGAAGTGGGTGCCTACAGCCACAATTACACTTTTAAGGACCAGACAGGCAGTAAGTACCACATGCTGCAGTTCTTCAGACAGATCCCACTGAAAATACAGCATCTGGGTCATGTAAGTCCACACCCTCATGGCTATGGTTCAAGATATAACTGAATTCATTTTTCCCAATTCTCTGCCTGAAAGATGGACTACTGTAGCCAAAGATGCTGAGCTGTACTCAAGTGTTATTGCCAAAACAATACTGCCCAGGCTTCAATGTCTCAAGACAACAAGATTTTGTACTCCCTTGGGAGAGGTTTCCCACAACTTACACTTGGGGACAAGAGGGGGTCAGTGGCTTTAGTGCCTCTCCAATGAATCAGAGGATCTCTCCAAACATTGGTTCTCCAGTGGAGACTGTGGGAAGTACAAATTATCATCAACAGTCTTCCACTGGAGGATTTATGTCCCCCTCCAACTCATTCTGCAGACTCACTTTAGTAAGTTTTTGGAATAAGTCCTTATCTGTGGTCTCAGCTCTCCTCTTGTATCCTCTTGTGTAAGAAGGTGTTTTCTAAGCCTTGTGTTTCTGCAAAACCAGGCCTCAGAAGTAAAGATGAAATGGATATTTGACCTGACCTACCATCTGCCAAGACCAACAGCTGGTACCACTTTGGCAATACTGTTGTCTGCAGTACAGCCCTGAAAGAAACAAACTTTTGGATTATTTGCATCAGCAATGTATGAATCATTTACAGATGAGACAGCAATTTAGTTATCACAGTGGTGGGGGGGGGGGTGTAGTATGGGGAATGAAAAAAGTAACTCTGTAAGGAAAGAGCAGAAGTGCTAACTGCACTGATAATGGCTGCATTGACACTTGGCTTACTAGTGCTGGCTGCATGGATGTCAGCTACACCAGCTTTGCATAAAGGGTAGAGGTTTTCTAGTAATGAGCCACTGACTGATTGATGGGTAATAGAATGTACTGGACAGACAGAAATCTACTGTGTGGCACTTGGGGGGGATACAGGCTGTAGCACCATTACACACAAAACTGGCAGTAGTAGCATAAACTTCAACAAGAATGCCAGTGAATACCCTGGCATGAAAAAGGCCAGCACCTGTTACATCTGATGTCAACGCACTCTGTTCAAAATCGGTGCTGCTGCCAGCTGGCATGCAATAAAGGCTGACGTCAGGAATACCAATGTACTTCCGAGACCCAAAGAAAAGCCAGTGGACAGAGTGGGAGAAATAAGAGAACCTCAGGAGACAAAAACTCAGGGATGTGACTGCACAGGCCTATGTGAATGCTACTCTTATCATTTTATGGCAGCAGAGATCAGAGATCCCGTGCGTCCCAAAACTTAAGGGAATGGGGTTGCAAAAATCATTAGGATTTCTACACTCTAATCTTTTTACAGCAGCATCCAGCTAATCTAATTCAACTCTAGGAATTCCCAGGATGACCTCTAAAAAGCTAGAAGAGATAAAAAGGTAAGCTCAGCTATCGCAGATGAGGAATGTCCTGTTGTAGACTCCACCTGTGTTAGTACTGAAAGGTCAATTTTTTATCCCCTCTTGCTAGAAGCAGTCCTTAACTTTAGTCACCAAGTAAAGTGAATCTATAAGTCTTACAGCATTTCTCGTGCACTTCAGCCTTTTTTTTTCCTAATATGTACACAGACAGGATCACCTTTACGCTGCAATGCATATTTTAATGGAACAGACTTTTTTATATTTTTAAAGTTGCATAATGATACTTACCATAACCACAGATACTTGAATAAAGTCAGTGTTGCAACATAAAAATACACTATCCACAGTAATGAAGGTGAGACAGGACAACATAAAATTAACATAACATAAGATTAAAAGTTATGTACTCACCATAACTATGCATCGGTGATATCCATTTTCATTCTTCCTCGATGAATGGGTCTCAGAGTTGACTCTGACACTTTCCTCTAGATTCTTGGATCCAACTCTCAAGCTCCTCCCTTTACCCATAATGCCCATAACTACTGCATTACCTCGGATCATGTTTGCTGTTACTATATACCAATATAAAATACAGATTATAATAAGAAAGAAAACAGTACAGTTTCAGAATAGAGGCTCAAACAAGAACTGTGATTCCTAACAAGAACTTCATCAAGTCGCTCCAAAAGATATGGATAAGGGGTGGGGGGGAATGAAAACAGACAACGCAGATGCATAGTTATGGTGAGTACATAACTTTCATATCTGATGTCATTTTCATTCATTCCTCAATGAATGGGACACAGTTCCCAGCTATGAAAACCTTGGGTGGCCCTCATGGATGGATATTCCGGAGAACCGCAGAACTAAATGCAGCCCTGTTTTTGGAGATGATACTCAACTTGTAATGAGCAATGAAGGTATGAGCATTACACCAAATGGCAAATATACAAATATCAACAGTGGATGCTCTGGCTCAGAGAGCAGATGACATAGCCACAGATCCAGCTGAATGCACTTTTGCAGGCCTTGACAAGGATAAACCTCAAACAGTAAACATATGAAGTACAATCCATTTGGCTAAGTTAACCTTGGACACTATTTTCCCAACTTGTTACTGGAAAAAGAAGCAAAATGTTGGTCAGTTTTTCTAAATGTTTTCATTCTGTGAAGATAAAAACAAAGCTGCCTATGTACATCTAAAAGGTGAAGCATGTATTCTCCTTTATTGTTAAAATTTGGAAAGGAGACTTGCAAATTGACAACTTGGTTGTTTGTTTCAGAAGAAATTTTGGGTAGAAAGGAGGGGTTAAGTAAATAAGGTAAGTCTATCTTCATAGAAAATCAAATAAGGCAGTTTTGAAGAGTGTGCTCGGAGTTCAGAAACTTGCCACACAGAAGTAATAGCCACAAGAAAGAAATTTAAGATCTGACTTAGCCGAAGGCTCAAAGGGAGATTGGACCAAGCTCTGTAATTTGTCTCTTTCAGCTTTTTCCCGGTTAGGGGTCGCCACAGCAGAACTACGGTCCGTAATACAATACTAAAATCCCAAGGTGGAGTAGGATCCCTTAGCGGAGGTCTAAGCAGAAAGGTACCTTTTAGGAAGCTTTACATAACTTAGATGAAGACAGAGAGGAAGCATTACCTCCTATGTAGTAGGTAGAAATGGTTGCTAGCTGGAAAGTGGAGAATCTAGCTCTCACCTTGAAATATCGAAACAAGAAAATCTAAAACAACAGGAATCAGAGCTGTGAAGGTATCCAATTCTGTTGTGCCCAAAAGGAAAAACTCTTCCATTTACTCTTAAAATTTTCCTCACAGAAGATTCCTAGAATGAAAATAAGATTTAGCGAAAAGAACAGGAAAGCCTGGAATGTCTAGCCATCATTGGAATTGGAGAAGCCATACAGTCAATCTGAGGCTTGGAATGTCCAGGTGAATTGTCACTGATGGGTGTGACAGTAGGTTATTATTGGGGTCCAGTGTCCAAGGGGGACATAGTAGATGAGACCACAGGAAGGAGAACCAAACTTTCAGAGACATAAGAGAGCAATGAGGATCATCTTGCTCTTCAGCCAGAGTGCTTTCTGAAGAAATATGGAGATTAGAGGTAGGGGAAGGTAAGCATACAGGAGACAGGAGGGCCAAGCATGAACTACAGCACCTCTCGAGGACTCCCCCTGAGAGGGAAGTAGGGCAAAGAACCTGCTGCACTTGTTGTTGAAAGGAGAGGCAAACGGATCACAGCAAGTCTGACAACAATGGTGAAAAATAATTTCTGCCACTGTGTGGTTGCGAAACCACTTATGAGGCATCAGGATAGTCCTGCTGAACTTGTCGGCTAGAATGCTGCATTTCCCTAGTATGTGCGCTGCTACAAGAAAGCAGTTAGAAGAGATTGCCCACTGTCAGACTCTCCTCTCACTGCTTCTCAGCAAACTGTGCAAGACCTGGTTACCCCTTGTTTGCTGATGGACCTCTCCTATTTGGTATCTACTTCTCTGAAGTACAGGCTAACACAGAAGGCCTCTGGCTAATGAACTTTGCAGATGACTGTAAACTAGGAACCATAGTCAAGTCCCCAAATGATGTGGACATCTTACAGAAGGGCCTCAATGAGACAGATACCTGGTGTCAGAGCCATGGCCTCAAGCTCAATGCCAAAAAGTGCAATGTCATCCCCTTTGGTAAAATCTTTGTACCCATGAACTACCACATAGGCAGCAATCTACTTAACACCGAATGCATGACAAGAAACCTTGGGACCCAGGTGGACAGTAGTCTCTCCTCTGATAGTCACATCACCACAGTAGTCAGGAAGTCCCTCTACGTGGCACACCTCATCATAAAAGGGTTCTCATCCAGGAAAAAAGAGGTCATTGTTCCCGTCTACTCGTCACTCATTAGACTCATAAAGAACAACGCCCCTTTTGGAATGTACCTCACAAGACATCTGCAGCAGCTGGAAAGGCCACAGAAGTACCTGACAAAGAGGATTACTGGCCTCAAACAAATGCCCTACACTGACCACCTCAAAAAAACTCCAGCTTTACTCCACAGCATATCGCCTACTCCGAAGTGATCTCTGCCTAACATATAAAGCTATGTCAAACCCAGAGCTGTTGGACATGCTACACCTAAAGAAATCCCAATCCCTCCGAGCTACACACTCTAGGGACCTAAACCTTGTCACCACAATAAACAGGAAATGCTGGGGGGATCGATTCCTGTCCCAGAGACTTCCTATACTCTGGAACAAGCTACCTATCTATGTCAAGCAAAGTTCTTCATTAGCACTCTTCAAGAAAAATCTTGATGAGTGGATGGGAAATAGGAAATACACCCCGGGGATCACTTCTGTGTCTCTGCTCGACAGTGGCACAGGAAAATAACTTTCTTGGGTGGCGTAAGCTATGGAACCTTGTTGGCTAGGCTTACATAGGCCCTTGGGCCGATAGCCTAGTACCTACCTATGAACAATGACATACTGTCTGTCTGGATAGCAACTGTCCCTAGAAGAAGAGAGTTCTGAAAGGCCTGCAACACAAAGAGGACCACTCTCATCTCTAAGACGTTTATACGCAATCTGGCCTCTTCTGGGGACCATGTGCCCTAAAAAGTCCAACGCAGAAAATGCCCCTATCCCCACTCCAATTAGGAGGCATCCATAGTCAATGTGGCCTTTACAGGAGAAAGAATAAAGGAACAACCCTGAAAAACTTTGTCGGACTGAATCCACCAGAGTAGGGAGTGCCTGCAGACTCATGACAGTTTTATAGGACGGTTCAAGGGTTGTTGAAGAATCAGCCATTGTACTGTAGAGACCACTGGAGAACTCGCATGTTAAGCTGAGAGGTAGGCATCAAGGTGATCACTGCAGCTATCCTAAAGCTTGAAGAACCAATTTTTCTGGAGGAGATGGGTGAGATGGAATTTGTCTGACATGCAATTTCAAGGTATGAATCCTACTTTGCGGTAAAAGAGCGTGCCAACTGAATATGTCTAGACAAGCTCCTGTAAGGTCCAAGAATTGAAATGGTTGAAGATGGGACTTAGGAAGATTGACTGTGAACACCAGGAGGTGACACGACTGGAGCAAGTAATCAATAGCTTTTTCTTTTTTTTTTCCAAAAACATTTTTATTAAATTTTGTTAATAAACATGGACATAAAGAATTAAAAACATACAACATAATAACTATTTACACTATATACAAACATCCATGATAAACATTTGTTTATCCAAGAAAGGTAATCAATATTTATCTAACAATCTCTCCAATTTTTGGCAAGCTACTCTTTTCTGTGAAACATTTGATGATCTCTGATAAATAGTTTGCATTTCTTTTTTACATACAGATTTTGCTACTGAAATAATTTTTGCTATTGATTTTGCTTATTTTTCCAGTTCAATGTAATTATTTTTCGAGCAATAGCTAGAATTAACCAAAGATCAGGTAACTGATGTCTAGGAATTACACTTGGGGTAGGGACACTGAATAATATCAAAGAGCTAGTAATCTGACAGTTAGTTATCAGACCACAGGGCTTTTGTGAAATGTCTAAAATCACTCCAGTATCATGTGAGAGATCGACATTCAATCAACATATGAACCCAGTTGGCTTCAAGAATATCACCATACCTCCAGCATTTGCTTTCATTACTCTTGGTTATAAGGTCAATTTTGTGTGGAGTGTAAAAGCTTCTATGAATAACTCTCAAAGTATACAGTCTCCAATATAAAGATGATGAAGAGTGTTTTATTGAATTTAATAACTGTTTCTTATTATCGTTAGATAAAGGTTCACCATTAATCTTTATGGAGTAATTCCAAAAAGCTTGGTCAAAAGTAATCAAGTCTTCTCATAGGATTTTACATACAGGTGATATGCTTAATTTATGTTCAATGTTTATCGAACTACACCATATGAATAACTGTATCAATCTTGGTAGAATATCAGTTTCCAGATATAGTGACACTCTCACTTTATTTTCAACAAACTGTCTTAAAGATTGAATACAGAGCCAATTATCTTGACAGACATTATATCTGGATAAGAGAAAGTTCACTGGATGGATGTTCTTACTGTCTATAAACTAGTGTCAAAACTTTAGATTATTCTCTTTAAGACTCCGCATCTTATTGATATTGAAGGCATCTAGGCAATCTGGTGCATAAGCTATGGGAAATGTAACGAAAAAGGTGTTCTTTAAACTATAATGGTCAATGATTATATCTTTGAAAATATAAAACATTTGGTTTATACCATGTGAGAAGTGGCTAAATTGCTTATTACATAAGCAATATTCAAGGAGTATCCAAAATATTTTGTTAATTCCAAAGGTTTCCTTAAATTGGGTTTCTGAGTTCTCAGAGGAAGTTATATGTATTTCATGTAGTTGTTTCCAGCTAGAGGTGTATATGGATGAAATGCAGTGTAGTATTATGTTAATAATAACAGATTTGGAATATAATTCTATGTTGGAAAAGACAATCCCATTACTGTCCCAGGCTCTAACATGCCATTTATAGACTATTCTTTGCTTCTTTGGGAACCACAGAAAAGTTAGTAATAGGGAATTCTATTTGTTTAAAGAATTTCTTAGGAGGAGGTAAAATCAATGACTGTATGTAAAATAAAATATTGGGCAAAATAATCACTTTTATTAAAGTACGTCTGCAACTGTGGTGGTGGGGCTGCGGTAGCGTTGTCGCCTCACAGTTCGATTCTCAGCTAGAGCATCTTCTGTGTGGAGACGTGCATGAATGGGCGTACCTTCGTTGAAGGTTGCGCATCAGGGCCGGCAACTCGGCACGTAAAAATCTACTGCCAATCATTAGCGGACTGGAGTTCCGCTGTGGCGACCCCTAACCGGGAAAAAGCCGAAAGACACAACAACAACATTAATGTAAGTCTGTCTTCCATGGTGAAAAACATTTTGTTCCACTTTTTAGTTAAGTCACTGATTATAGCTACCAGTTTAGTGAAGTTAAATTTAGTCTCATTCCATTTATTCTTAATAATTATTCCTAGATAATCTATCTGATCATTTTCCCAGTTGAATGTATTGTAGTTTTGCAAATTGCTATTTATTTTCTTATTGATTAAAAGTGTTTTAGTTTTATTTTGATTAAAATTGAGCCCTGAGATTTTTCCAAATATAGTTATGGCATTCATGATATGTTGTAAAGAGCCTTCTATGTCAGTGGATGTTAGTAGAATACCGTCGGCAAAAAGCTGGACTTTTGGACAGTATCCCTCATTAACTTGAAATCCTTTGATATCTGTGTTATTTCTAATAAATGAAGCAAAAGCTTCCACTGATAAAGCGAAAAAATAATGAGGATAAGAGGGCAACCTTGTCTAGTTCCCTAACGAATTTTTACTGGGGATGACGGACATAAACCAATTAACAAATGCTTTAGAATCACTATAAATATTTAATATCAGTTTAGTGAAATCTGAAGTAAAGTTAAATTCTTCAAAGATTTTTTGTAAGTATGACCAACTAAGGGAATTGAATGCCTTATCAATATCCAGACTAATAATAGTTAACTGTTTCTTGGTTTTGTTTGCAATGTCTATTAGAGATAGTAGCTTAATAACATTGTTGTGCACTTTTCTATGCAAGATAAAGCCAGTTTGATCAATGTGTATTAGATTGGGTAATATATTCTTTAGTCTTTTGGCCAGGATAAACATGAAAATGTTATAATCAATATTTAACAATGATATGGGTCTATAGGATGCACATAGTTGGGGGTCCTTACCTTGTTTCAGAATGGGGGAAATTATTGAGTACTTCCACGAGGGAGGGAAAATTAAGTCTTGTTTAACCATGGAGAATGTGTTTAATAAGAACTTTGTGTGCTCTGGAAGAATTTTATATATTTCTGGGATTATCCCATCTAACCCTGGGGCTTTATTATCCTTCAGAATTTTAACTTGTTCTTTCACTTCTCCTAAGGTTATTTGTTTATTTCTGGTACTATTTTGTCGTTTTGCTAGTTTAGTCTTGATTTTTCTTGCAGAAATGTATCTATTACATCGTCTGAATATAGTGTTGATTGCATGTCATTGATTGAACGATAATGATTTCTAAAGGCTTCTAATATACCTCCTAAATCAGCTGTTCTTTTTACTGTGTTATTATTCTTGTATTTAATTTCATTAATGTGATTTTGTTTACTAATTTGTTTGGATCTGATATCTACTTTATGTAAATGTCTGGGGTTTATTGAACAGGACTGTAGTTTAATCTTTTCTAAGCTTACAGCAACCTTATGATACAATATTTCTAGATATTTGTGGTTTAGCTTAAAATTTCAGTAAGTACTGCTTTATCATTTGATTTTAAATTTAGTTTCAACTTATCTATTTTGGCTTGTAAATCAGAAAGTTCCTTGTCCCATTTCCTTTCACCTTTGAAAATACCAAGCTTTAACTCCACTAAAGATGTGAACTTTTAATGCATCCCAGCGTATGGTATCCGTTACTTCACCATTACTGTTGTTTTCCATAAATGCATTTATTTCTTTTAATAACCATTCCTTAAAACCTTTTAACTTAGTAACCTAGGCTGGGATTCTTTGAAAAATTATCATATCTTTTTTCACAGTCAAGCTGAACAAAAAGGCATTGTGGTCAGACAGTGGATAAGACTGCATTGCAACATCACTTATTTTAGAGTTAAGAGTGTTAGACACAAAAATCTTATCAATATTAGTATGTGCGCTGAATCGGAAAGAATAATGAGTGTATTAAAGTGAATTTTGAACTCTTAAATTATGTAGGTCTCCAAAATTCATTGAGGCTATAAAACTGTTTACCTTTTTAGCTTGTGTCGTTAGTTTAACCTTACTATTTTTAGAGGTGTCTTCATCTGATAACAAGCAATTAAAATCTCCCGTCAGAATAATTTCTCCCTTTGCATGTAAAGTAATTAGATCCAAGTATTTCTTCACATATTTAGTTCCTAGACCAGGAATCCAATATGAATTTACCACTGTAAAGCATTTTATCTTCTAGCACTACTAAGCTTAACTTTATCTGAAAAGGTGTTTAAAATTTTAGGTAGTGTATAATTATTATCCCATAGTATAAGAGTACCTCTCCTTTTGGCTCTAAAGCAGGAATCCATGAGAACTGAAAAACCATTAAATGATCTTCTTCTTCTTTCGGTTGCTCCCATTAGGGGTCGCCAAAGCAGATCAACTGTTTCCATTTCTTCCTGTCCTCTGCATCTTGCTCTGTCGCACCAACCACCTGCATGTCCTCTCTCACCACATCCATAAACCTTATCTAAGGCCTTCCTCTTTTCCTGTTACCTGGCAGCTTCATCCTTAGCATCTTTTTCCCAATATACTCTGCAACCCTCCTCAGCACATGTCCAAACCAATGTAATCTAGCTTCTCTGGCTTCGTCTCCAAACCTTCCAACATGGGCTGACCCTCTAATATACTTATTCCTAATCTTGTCCATCCTCGTCACACCCACTGCAAATCTTAACATCTTCACCTCTGCCACGTCAAGCTCTTGACTCCTGCCTTTTTATCAGTGCCACTTTCTCCAACCCATATAACATAACTGGTCTCACTACCCTCTTGTAGACCTTCCCTTTCACACTTACTGGTACTCATCTGTCACAAATCACTCCTGACACTCTTCTCCACCCAAACCATTAAATGATAATTTTTGCAAATCCTTCTCCAGCAAGTGGGTTTCCTGCAAGAAGATTATCTAAGCTCTGTGCATTTTAATGAATTTAATTAAACCAGCTATTTTGACATTGTTATTTAAGCAATTAATACTTAATGATAAACATTTATATATCATCATTTGTTAAAGTTATATTTAGAGCATCAATAATACCATCCAAGTATAATGACTTGAAGTAATTCATGAAGTTATGTAACATGAATGAGTCAAAAATCTTTAGAAACAAATTCTGAAACCAATAACTAAGAAAACATACATACATGGAACCTAAACTTCCAGGTTTAGTTAATAAATTTACTAAACCACCCTTTAACACCATCTCACACACCAAAAACATACATAAATAGCTTCTGCTTTAAATGTAGTATATACAAACAGTAAAACATTTCTAAGGTAACTCAA
>NC_056733.1:1569754274-1569756774 GCF_019279795.1 Protopterus annectens | reverse complement strand
GACATTGAGGAGCTCTCTGATTATGTAGCCCAGGCAGGTATGACCCTGACCTTGAGCAGTATCCTACCTTCACCAAGAATGATGCCACAATACAGAGATAAGATGATCAGCTTTAACAATTGGCTTAAACTCTGGTGTCATTCAAAGGGATCAATGTCTGTCTGCCTGGGATGACATGCTGGACAAACCACGCGCTGCTGCAAGGGCGGCTTGCACCTGTCACCCTGGGATTCGGATATTGGCAAAGGCTCTTGCCACCCCATAGTGCCTTTTTAGGCAAGGCTCAAATTCTAAACCTACCACCCTAGAACACAAAAAGGAAAAAAACTAAGGGTAATGCTGCTCAATGCCAGAAGTCTAAATCTCAAAATGCACGCCTTTTCGAGGCCCTTCTCAGTATGGAGAACATCGATGTCTGTGCTGTGACAGAAACCTGGTTCAAGGCTCCTGAGAGCACCCCAGCACTATCAGGTTTTACCTCATATCATGCGTTCGGCCCCAAAATCCGGACAATACCAAGAAAGGAGGGTATCCATATTCATCAAGGACACCCACACCTCAAGACTGGTGGCAGCGATGCATCGGAGACCATCCAGGTGCAATTAACCATAGGCAAGACTGCTCTGCAAATTGTAGCATGTTACAGGCCACCCTCACAAACTCAGGAACCTCACATGGCCTTCCTGAAAACACTAGAGGGATAAATGTATCACCAAACACCATCATACTAGGTGACTTCAATTACCTAATATAGACTGGGAACACTACTCAAGCCCAAACACCTAGCCCAAAAGTTCCTGGAATTCATAAACTCAAATGCCATGGAACAACTAGTCACCATCCCACAAGAGGAGAAAACATACTTGATCTCATCATCACGAACATGGGAGCACAATGTTCAACACGAGTATACCCCTCACTGGTGAGATCAGATCACAAACTAATCGCTGGAGGTCCTCATCCCACCCCACCTGAAATAAAAGACCACAGTAAAGAACTTCTCAAAGCCGACTTCACACTTCTAAAGACTAGTGTGGTCTCCTTTAAGGCCCCGAGCGGCGGAAAACAGTACTCAAGCCGCTGAATCACTTACAAATGCCTTCTACCAGCACCTGCAGGACTGCATGGATAAGGCAATCCCAAACAAAACAAAGACTCTTTGTACCAAAGGGAAGCGTCCAGTCTGGTGGACCCCAGCCATAAACAAACTCTACAACAAAGGAGGAAGCTACTACAAGATAGAGCAAAATCCTTAAAAGGTAAGACACCCTTGATCACTATAAGTAAAAACTAAGAGCTCTCATAAAATCATCCAAAGCAAATTTTGAGAGAAAAATAGCTAAAGACTCAAAAGACAATCATAAGGCCTTCTTTAGCTATGTTAGAAACCTGGGAGGAAACTCCCAGATATGCTCAGAACTAGTTCAAAATGATGTGAAGATTACTGATCCTACAGACATTGCCAACATACTGGCTGACAGGTTCAGTGCAAACTTCTCCCCTCCCCAAAGGAGATATCTATACCAAGCGATTGCAGCCCCCAAACATCTCCAGCCCAAGTGAGAACTGCTCTCTCCAAAGCAAAAAC
This sequence comes from Protopterus annectens, assembly GCF_019279795.1. Lineage (NCBI taxonomy): Eukaryota > Metazoa > Chordata > Ceratodontiformes > Protopteridae > Protopterus > Protopterus annectens. The sequence continues at coordinate 1,569,755,186 of NC_056733.1, read as the reverse complement.
ACAGCATCCATGGGACCTGATGGTGTCCCGGCTGTGTGCTCCCGAACTCAATGAGGAATTAAACCCACAGCTAGGACAGCTGTTTAATCATAGTCTTACCTCTGGATACATACCCAGGGGTGGCGCACTGCAACTGTGGTCCCACTTCACAAAGGCGGTGCCTCCACCGACCCTGGAAATTACCGGCCCATTAGCTTGACAAGCCTTATCTGCAAAGCCATGGAGAGGATCATAATGGACCTCATAAATAAAGACATAGGAATTTGCAGACTTTGGATCCAACCCAGTTTGGCTTTGTCAAAGGCAGATCATGCCTTTTAAACTTGGTTGACTTTTGAAACAGTCACCAAAGCCATTGATGAGGAAAGGCAGTCCATACAGCCTACCTCGATCTGGCTAAGGCCTTGATACAATACCCACTCGGGTATCATTGAAAAACTCATCAGCTTAAATGTTAACCCATACATCACAAGATGGGTTGCAAACTGGCTGAGTGACAGAACCCACAGGGTCAGAGTTGCTGGCGCCATGTCAGACTCAAAGCCTGTCACAAGTGGTGTCCCACAGGGCTCAGTCCTGGGCCCACTCTTGTTTGGCATCTACTTTTCAGTACAAGCAAACACAGGAGGTTATGGCTGACAAAGTTTGCAGATGACTGCAAACTGAGCCATAGTAGAAAACACATCTGACACAGATATCCTTCAGAAGGGTCTCACAGAAGCGGATAACTGGTGCCAGAGCCATGGCCTAAAGTTAAATGCCAAAAATGCATAGTCATACCCTTCGGGAAAAACAAGGTTACCTAGCTACCAAATAGGTGGCAATCCACTGAGCACAGAAGAAGTTATCAGGGACCTGGGGACCCAGGTTGATAGTAGTCTGTCATTCGACACCCATGTAGCTAAAGTAGTT
>NC_056733.1:1569634274-1569734274 GCF_019279795.1 Protopterus annectens | reverse complement strand
TCCAAAATGAATCGTTAGAGCGGCAAATGACATCTGAGGAAATGCAGTAGTTAGGGGCATTATGGGTAAAGGGAGGCGCTTGAGCATCAGATCAAAGAATCTAGAGAAAAACAGCAGAGTCAGATCCCAGGTTGGATCACAGACCCATTCATTGAGGAAGAAATGAAAATGACAACATCGGATGAAATAATTTTCCAATGATGTATGTTAAGACTAAAATCCAAATTGTACAAGAGGAAGAAAGAAAATGTTAAAAGCAAGATCTGAAAATCTCCTAACAACCACGTGAGTCATATGCAACCGCAGGAGGCATTCATGCACCCCCTCCCCCCAAGTTTAAGAGGATAAAAAAGTCAGACTTGCAGTATATTGCGGACTTCAGAAGAGGAAATACCAAAAGTTGCCCACAGCAGAGAGCCTCTAAAGTCAGATTACATTTGTACAAGCATATTTTAATTCAAGAACACATACAGCAGACAATGAAGGGTGTGAGTACTACAAAGATTATTTCTTTCTTTTAAATTCTTGGGCATTTGGCAGATGCTACATTCAATTTTGCCAAGATGCACATTATCTTTAGAACATATCACATACACACACAAAAACTGTTTATGGTACGGTTACATTTAATAGCCGGAAAATATACTCGGCAAAGCTAAATGTGAAACCTGATAAACCATTATTATGCAAGAAATGTACTGGACTGTGATTAATGATCACATAAAGCATGCTGCCAACAAAAGGACACAGACCTCACAAGTTAATTTTCAAAACAATGCCTCATGCTTAATGCTGCAGAAAGAAGTTATGTCTTACCATAACATTCCATCTGTGTTGTTGATCTTCACTTATCCTTGAGTGTGGATTCGGTTCAGATATCGTAACAAACTCTGTCGTTACTCCAGCTCACGTCCTCCAAAAACTCTTCAGCCAAGATTTACCCTAATGCTCCTTGCAGGATTACCTCAGATCGAGTTTGCATAAGATAGTGACAGCCAGGAAGTAACACACCAGAGACCATATCTGTATACCTAGAAAGGAAAGCCAATCTTTTGGGAAAGATCCGTTCCACCAAGAAACCGAAGGGCAGGGGGAAGACGGGTGAGGATGTCAAGGATAAGTGAAGATGGACAACACAGATGGAACATTATGGTAAGACATGACTTCTTTACCTGATGTTATCAATCTTCACTTAATCTCGAACTGTGGGACAGAGTGCCCAGCTACCTAAATCCTGGGAGGTTTCACAGAAGAAAATTCCTGAGCACCATTGAGCCAAATGACACTCATCCCCTAGAGAGAAGATCCAGCTTGTAATTAGTAACAAACGTATGAAGAGATGCCCAAGTAGGTTTGTGGGAAGCTAATACAATTCTTTGAACTGGGGAAGTAAAAGGAGAATGCCTGGCAATCAGTGGAACTGGAGAAGTCACACAGTGAGCTTGGGATTTTGAAGATTCAGATGAACTTCTGAGAAAGGGATATTGTAACCTCTGGTTATAATCCTCGGCACCCAATTTGTCCAATGTTATCCTCAGCCAGGCAGGTAGGTGCAGGGATAATCATCCCCTGAATGCCTCCAGAGGACAGCAATCAAGCATCCATTCAGGAGTGCTGAAAAGAGTTACCAGGGAAAGAATCCCTGGACCCCTAATTTGTGGGCTACCTCTCCTTGTGCACAGCGTCTTCCATCGTTACTTCCCCCTCTGCCCCAGGGGAAGTTGTTGCCATGCGTGTCTTGGAAAGGTCCCTGGGACTTCTTGAACCATAGCTTCCCACTTCTCTGGTTCCTGGAGTAACACCACTGAGGGGTGAGGAAGCATATGCCCATGGCAGAAAGGGTTCTTCCATCTTTCTCACGTCTGGCAAGGGTGTCTAACTTTGGGACCAAAAAGGGCTGCTCCGTCCAACAGAGCGTTGACCAAAGAAGACTTAAATGGCTCCATGAACACAAAGCACATCCAGGCATATCTACTAATGGCTACATCCAAACTTGCTGCCCTCGCCATCCCTTCGGCTGTGTGTGCAATAAGCCTCAATGGACAAGTTGCAAACAAAATCTGGAATTGCCAGCTGAGCAGTTACCTTTTCTTGAACCCCTTCAGCTACTGCCCCTGTCAAAGTATCTGACAGTGCTTTTATCAGATCTTGTTGAAGTCTCGTGAAATGTGCCATAAAGTTCAAGGATCTTAGTGTGAAGGTTAATGAAGCATATACACACGTCCGGAATCTATCCATCACCCTAGATTCTTTATTAGGAAATGGATAGTAGGACTTTCATCAGCAAGTTCCCTTCTGGTGATATCTGCTGGTATTCCTTTTGCCCAGTGATGCTGATCCTGAGGAGCTGACAAAATGTGGTCTGGTCTCTTTGAGATTGGCTCGATAGAATCAGGTATCTTCCAAGCCCACAGTGCAATCAATTTAAATCAGATCATCAGCAGTCGGAGAGAAGAGGTTAGGCACAGAAAGCCTCTAGGTATACAGATTCCTCTGGAGAAGGCTGAAGGGAAGTCCAGACACCTCTCTATTTCAGGATCTCTAAAATGTCTCCAAAGGAGACATCTTCCAGGGTTGACTTTCGGGTATCTTTCCCTTCACTGAAATTGGTATCTTCAGTTAAAGACTCTTCAGGGTTGTCTAAGTGCTTCCTCTTGCACTTTCTCTTCAGCTGTGCTCCTTCAGTGGGATGGCCTGCACAGGTATCAGAAGAGGACATGACCACTATGGTTGGATCTGGAATCTTCTGTGCCTGCTGTCCCAGGGTAGAGGCTGGAGGAAGCTCTGGACGAGGGGCAGGGCTATTGGTCCGATTAAAGTGGTGTCGACTGTATGTCCACAGTTGACAAGGCCCTCTCCATGGCCTGGAAGGCAGAGACCCCGTACAGGAATGGGAGCCCAGAACTGAAACAGACTCCTTCAGAACTACGGTCTCAACTCACATCAAGGAAGCTGCCTCCAAAGCTGAAGCTGGTGTCAAGCTAATGTGTGCCAATATTCCAAGAGGCACAGACAGCTCTGACAACACCAGAGTGGAACCATACCCCTACAGAACCAGCAAAGAAGCTGTGACCCCGAGAGGTCTCTAGTTACGACAGAACCGAAGAGCCCAAGGCAACTTTCGGTGCAGAGATGTAGCTCTGACCAGCGCAGAGACCGTCACAACTGGGACTGTTGGCACCAGGAACTCTCATGGCTCAGCTGGAGTCAGAGGAGAAAAGTACAGTTTTGTACCTACCATAAATGTAGATGTTCGAGGATCCACATTGCTGCAGTCATAACCTGTGGGTAGTCCGCTGTCCTCGGTCGGCCCGAATACCAAAGAGCTAGGCTGGCGTCGGTCATTGTCGCCTAGAGTTGACGTCAGTACGTAGTAGTACTTAAGCGCATGACCGACGCCATATCCTCAGTCTTTCTTGCCCCAGATGTCAGAAGGCCTAAAAAATGAAGGCCAGAACTAAAGTAGTAAAAGCCCAACAACCACCAGTGTGGAAATAAAGAGTATCCCAAAAAGAAACCCAGCAACCACAACTATAGAGGGGAAGGAGGGAGGGATAATTGGACTGCAGCAATGTGGATCCTCGAACATCTACATTTATGGTAGGTACAAAACTGTACTATGTTCTTGGTCTCACATTGCTGCAGTCATAACCTGTGGGTAGAATCCCAAAGCAAAGGAAAAGGGAGGCTGGCAAACTACAAAGCATTAGGAGCTGCTAACATGCCCTGTAAAACTGCAGTGGCAAACCCAGCCCTGGACTTGGAATAAAGAGGGAGATGGTAATGCTTAGTAAAAGTGTGTACTGAACTCCAAGTAGCTGCCTCCAAAATATCCTTAGTAGCTACACCCCTTAGAAAAGCAGTAGAAGTGGCAGTAGCCCTAGTAGAATGAGGTCTGATCCCAGCAGGAACATCCTTCCCATGATGAGAATAACAAAAAGCAATACAATGACCAATCCACTTTGAAATAGTCTGCTTTGAAACAGCTTTCCCTTGTGAACTCAAAGCAAAAGAAACAAATAACTGTTGAGTCTGTCTGAACTCCTCAGTTCTGCTCAAATAGTAACATAACTGCCTGTGGATATCCAAAGAATGCAAGACTTTTTCCCCTTTATTTTGGGGATCAGCATAAAAAGTAGGCAAATGAATAGACTGGTTCAAGGCCACATTAGAAACCACTTTAGGCATAAAAGTAGGGTTAGTTCGCAAAGAAACTCTATCCTTATGAAATATCAAAGGGTTCAACTGCCATGAGTGCCTGCAATTCAGATACCCTCCTAGCAGAAGTAATGGCCAACAAAAAGCAGTCTTCCAAGACAAAACTTCAGTTCAGACGTAGCTGCAGGTTCAAAAGGAGGTAAAGTAAGCTTCTCCAACACAAAATTGAGATCCCAGGAAGGAGTAGGAGCTCTACTTGGGGGTCTTATATTCTTTGCCCCTCTAAGAAATTGTTTGAACAAAGGATGAGAAAATAAAGGAGGGTCACAATCATAGTGAGCAGAAATGGCTGCAGCATGAACCTTCACAGAAGAGAATGACAAACCCTTGTCCAGTAATTCAGTAAGATACTGTAGTGCAAAACTCAAATTAGGCACTGAAACATCAAAACCCTTTGCAGTGCTCCAAAGAAAAATCTCTTCCATTTATCAGCATAAACTTTTCTAGTGCTAGGCGCCTGGCTTCCAAAATGACATTCAAAACCTGTTGAGGAAGCTGAGACCCCACCGGCTCCATCACAGAATACGCCAGGCTGTTAGATGGAGGGACTGCACCTGAACATTGAGAAAATGATTGTTTGACTGGGACAACAAATGAGGAACCTGTGGCAGAAGCCAAGGAGGCTCCTGGATTAAACTCCTCAGCAGAGGATACCAATGCTGACGTGGCCAATCTGGTGCTATTAGAATCATGCAAGGCTTGTCCTGCCTGACTTTCAAGAGTACCTTGGGGAGAAGAGGCAGAGGAGGAAAAGCATAAACGTGAAGGTTGTTCCAACTGAAAGATAGAGCATCCACTTTCCAAGCAACTGGGTGGAACATCTTTGTGCAAAATTTTGGAAGTTGAAAATTCAGTGGAGAAGCGAACAGATCTATGTCTAGAGTTCCCCAAGCCACAGTCAATTGTTTGAAAACCTGAGGATCCAGTTTCCACTTGTGGGGATCCACAATTTGCCTGCTCAATATATCTGCTAGGGAGTTCTGAGCTCCTGGCAGAAACTGTGCTTGAAGATTGATTCGAAAACTCAGAGCAGTCTCCCACAAAATCATTGCTTGCCTGCAAAGAGGGTAGGAATGGGTTCCCCCCTGCTTGTTGATGTACCACATGACTGTTGTGTTGTCTGTTTGAATCAACACCTGTCCCGGCTGAAGCAGGTCCTTGAAGGCCATCAAAGCAAATTGAACTGCTAACATCTCCATGTTGATATGCAAATGTAGTAGTTTGGGAGGTCAAATGTCTTGTATCCATTTCCCATTGAAGTGTGCTCCCTAAGCCAAGTCCGAGGCATCCGTCGTTAGGATCTGACTCGCCTCTGGTCGGATCACAGAGAGTCCCTTGTTTAGGTGACATTCCTGAGCCCACCACAAGAATTCCTTCTGGATGCAAGGTATAATCCGAATGACAGTGTCCAAACCGTGGCAGTGTTGAGTCCACACACTTTTGAGATACCATTGTAGCTTCCTCATATGCAGTTTGGCATTGGGAAGTACTAGAATGCAAGATGCCATGAACCCCAAGGCTTGAAGAACTGTCCTTGCAGTCAGCCTGGACATTACTGATAACTGCTGGAAGTAAAGATGAAGAGTTCTTTGTTTGTCCGGGGTCAGAAATGCCATCTGAGAAGCTGTATTCAGTCTCACACCCAGAAAGCACATGTCCTGAGAGGGTACTAGACTGGACTTTATTTCGTTCACAGAATACCCTAGGCACCTTAAAACTGCCATTACATACTGGAGATGTTGTAGTAATATGTCTTTGTTTTGAGCAAGAATCAGGCAATCGTCCAGATAAGGGTAAATTTGTATTCCTCTCTGTCTGAAGAAAGCAATCACAGGAGCCAGAACTTTTGTGAATACCCTGGGCGCAGTAGACAAACCAAAGGGCAATGCAGAGAACTGATAATGCGAAGTACCAGCCCGAAATCTCAGGAATCTCCTGCAACTGGGCCTGATAGGGATGTGAAGATAGGCCTCTTTGAGATCCAGGATTACCATCCAGTGATCTTTGCCTAGCATAGGCAGAAGTTGTTGTAATGTTAACATCTTGAACTTTGGAATGTCTAGGTAGGTATTGAGAATGGACAAATCCAGAATTGGCCTCCAAGTGTTTCCTTTCTTTGGCACTAGGAATAGACGGGAATAAAATCCTAGGCCTACTTCTGACGGAGGGACCACCTGAATTGCCTCCATCTGCAAAAGCAGAAATTTGCTCCTGAGCCTCCAGCCTTTGCTGAGGAGGCACATCCGGCATGCCTTTGAAAGGAGGAAAAGTGTGAAAATAAAACTTGTAACCTTGATTTAGGATATCCAACACCCATTGGTCCTGGGTGACCAAATTCCAGTTTTGTTTGAAAAGTCCCAACTTTCCTCCTAGAGGAGCTGCCAGTAAAGTAGGGTCTGGCAGCGGAAGATACAGGTCATTGGGTCTGCTTACGAAAGGGCTGATCCCTACCCTCACCAGAAGACTGTGCAGGAGAGCTCCAAGTCCTAGGTCTGAAAGAACCCTGAGTGTGAGCCCTGCCTCTACCATGTCTAGACCTGCCCTTAGACTGATAATCCGAAGAAGGATAAGACTATCCTCTAGCAGGCCAATTCCTACTAAACTTAGGGGGCTGCACCTGCATAAAATCCTTGACCGTCTGCATAGACTTAGCCTTATCTTCCATCTTTTTCAAAACTGATTCCACAGGAGGGCCAAAAAGTACTTCAGATTGAAGAGGAGCATCCAAAATCCGAGCCTTAACATGCTCTGACAAATTTTGATCCTTAAGCCAGGCATGTCTACGAATAACTGAACCTGTAGCAGCCACCCTGGAAGAAGCCTGAAGAGCATCAAAACCACACTGCAAAGAATGTTTGCCAACTTGATCTGATGCATGAACCAACTCCTGGAGCTCCTTACACTCTATACCCTCAGATAAAGCATCCACCTTAGATTTCAATTGGCCTAACAAAAAATTCTGATACTTCAGCATATGAAATTGGCAATTCAAAGCCCTCATAGCTAACGTAGAGGAGGTGTACACTTTTTTCTCCCACCTATCTAACGCTCTAGAATCCTTATCCAAAGGAACTGGATTCTTAGCCACAGAAGCCCTAACTCCCTTCGGACCTTGAATAATAGTTTCCGGATCAGCTCTAGGACTCTTGTACAAATACTTATGTGCTTCTGGAACTCTGTAATACCTGTCTGGCTTAACAGGGGCCGGAGGCAAAGAATCAAGATTAAGGGAAGATTCAGAAAAAACATCCTAAACAACATCTAAGACAGGAGGAATAGCCAAGGGCCTATGTTGTGGCAGAAACAAAAAATCCCTAAGCCTTTTCCGAGAATCTGAAAAATCTTGACCTTCCCACTTGAAATGTTCCCTCATGGAATGTAAAGTCTCAGAAAAGGAAAAATCCTCTGGAGGAGAAGCAGACGGACAGGAGTCCTCTGCATCCGAATCTGAATAGGAAGGGAAATCCTGAATTTCTTCAGCTGAGGATTCAGAGTAGTCAGAGGAATGATCCATTCCCTCTAAATCTGCCTCCGCCCTAGGCCTCTTCTCTGGGGGGGGGCATAGAACCCCTAATCAAAGTAATCAAGTCCTCTGCCATTTTCAACATATGCTTTTTAGGAACAGGGGCTGGAGAGCTAGAACTATGACCCGGGCCAACCAGACAAGGTTTGGCCTTAGCATGGCCTTTAGCTACTGAAGTAGAAGGCCTAATAACCTTTTGTAAAGCTGGAACTACAGACACCTGAGAAGCACCCTCAGCCTGGCCTAACTCCTGAGAGGCCAACTCCTGTAAAAGTAAAGGTTTCCCTGGGATTCAGCCAAACCCTCGGCAGGATCCACAGATTCAACCGGAGGCTCCGTAGAACCGGCGTCCGCAACGGACGACTCATCAGGTTTAGACCTTAAAGATTTATCCTTATGCTTTTTAGCGGTAGCAGGCGTCGGAGGATCCGACGGCATGTTATAGTTACACCGTTTACCAAAAACAAGCCTGGCACAATCTAATCTTCATTTAATGGTGCGCTTATTAAATCTAGCACAAAAGCGACACCCGACCACGTCGTGCTCAGGCCCCAAGCAAGGAATACAGAAAGAATGATAATCCCTATGAGGTATCTGTTTCCCACAAGAAATACAATTATTAACTTTTTCTGACATCCGGATAACTGAGGCAAGAAAAGACAAAAATTTCCCCAACGGGGTACTTAGCCCAACTTGGTCTTCGGTCTGAAACTCGATAAATGAAAATTTCAGAACGCCGAACGGCACTTGCAAACGCTGCTTCTGCTTCGGACCACGTGGCAAGAAAGACTGAGGATATGGCGTCGGTCATGCACTTAAGTACTACTACGTACTGACGTCAGCTCTAGGCGACAATGACCGACGCCAGCCTAGCTCTTTGGTATTCGGGCCGACCGAGGACAGCGGACTACCCACAGGTTATGACTGCAGCAATGTGAGACGAAGAACATCAATCACTGGAGTACAGGTAGTCAAGGTTCCAGAGGCAAACAGGCTAGGAAATGTAGAAGTGGACAATCCCCTCGCCACTAACAGCTGGTCCACCAGCTTCAAAATATCAGATTCCGTGAGGCTCTTAGTGGAATGGACCTAACAGACCAAAAGGGATCTTGGTTTCTCCAGGAAGAGATTTGGAGGTTGGTCTACAAAGGGTCTAGGAAGGATCTGGTATGTGGCCTATCGTTAAAGAAGAATTATTTTATACTGGAAGATGCCTGTTCTGAAATAGTAATAGTAGTATTAGTAGGTGCCAAAGTTGTAGTTGCAGAGATGGGCACAAACGACTCCGAAGGACTCTCTTCCCAGGTTGGTTTTGATGATACTTTAGGAACCAGGGAAGTCTTAGGCATTTTTGATAACAGTGCCGAAGATCTGCTGGCACCAAACTGCTCCTCTTCTTTGAATGTCCATGTTTAGATGAGGAAGAGGATGAAGAATGGGAGCTTATGTCCATTTTGATTTTGGAGAACCAGATATAGCCTTGTTGAATGAAGACTTAATAAGGCCTTTTAGAATGAGCTTGTTTTTTTCTCTCAATAAGGGCCCAGTGACTGAAGCCATGACAGATGGCATAGTCTTCCTGAATGTGCACTGGGCCCAAACTATACACACATAAGAAGTGTCTGTCCGAATTGGGTAATTTATGGCCACACTTCTGGCATCGCCTGAAACCAAAATTTCTTCTATTTTTTCAGCCATCACAAATAGAAAACACAGCCAGAAAATATGGCAGAAAAATAAATTAAGATATTACAGTTTAAAGTTTTTTTTTTGTTTGTTTTTTTTAAAAGAAGACTCGTACCAACAATGGTACGAAAGATTTACCTTCTGGTAAAGAAAGGAAAAGAAAGGGAAATAAAAGTAAAGGTACCAACGATGGTACAAAGAGTTACCATAACAGTAAGGGACAAGAGAAAATACCAACAATGGTATATACAAGAGAAAACACTACTCGTGTTAAGAAACAAAGCAGAAAAACAGGAGCCTGGTATAAGAAAGAAGGGGGAGAAGCCACTAAAGGGAGATTTAAAGAAAAATATTAATTACAAAAAGAAGAATTAGCTTGCTTGAGAGCTGCTCTAATAGACATGTCTGGCACTGAAAGCAGCAAATGAGATCTGAGGTAATCCCGCAAGAAGCATTATGGGTAAAGCTTGGCTCAAGAGTTTTTGGAGGGCGCGAGCTGGAACAACAGCAGAGTCGGTTCCAATATCGGAACCAAACCCAAAGTCAAGGATTAAGTGAAGACAGACAACATCAGATCTAAGGTCATAAAAGGTGGGATACTTACTGATAGGCATTTACTACTTCACTGGAAATATAACTGGGTAAAGGCCCAAGACAGGAATTTCTTTGCTAAAGTGCAAAACATAAGTTCCTACAAAAGGCAAGTTGAGTTCATCCACCCATACTAAAATATGCAAACCACGACAGATAAGCTGTTCATAGGTGTATACTAGGCCAACGGCCCTGCAGCCTTTAGAAGCCTAGCCCTTAAAGTGCCCTAGCATCATGCCGCCAATAGTTTCCTGTGCCTCTATCAAGTAGAGCCACTGGAGTGATCCCCGGGGTGAACTTTCTATTTCCCATCCACTCATCAAGATTTCTCTTGAAAAGGGCCAGTGAGGTCCTCTGCTTGACATGTATGGGAAGTCTATTCCAGAGCATGGGCAGTCTCTGGGTTATGAACCTGTCCCTCCAGCATGTTCCGTTGATTGTGGTAAAGCGATTGAGGTCCTTCGAGCATGTGGTGCGGAGGGATTGGGATTTCTTTAGGTGTAACATTTCTAACAGAGCTGTCTCAGACATGGCTTTGTAAGTCAAGCAGAGAATGCCTCTTAATAGACGATACGAGACAGAGAAAAGCTGGAGTTTTTTGAGTCTGTCCATGTAGGTTATGTGTTTAAGGTCTAGGATCCTCTTCTTAAGGTACTTTTGTGGCCTTTGTAGCTGTTGCAGGTGTTTAGTGAGGTACATGCCAAATGGGGCATTATACTCGATGATTGGTGTAATGAGGGAAGAGTAGAGAGAGATGATGACCTCTTTCTTCCTATATGCAAAACCCTTGGTAATGAGATGTGCTACATAGAAGGACTTTCTGACCACAGTGGCAATGTGGTGGTCGAAGGATAGGTTGCTATCAACCTGTGTCCCCAGTGTGTCCCCAGATCTCTTATAATGCCTTCAGTGTTGAGTGGGCTACCATCGATGTGGTAATTAGTGGGAACTGAGTTTTTTCCAAAGGAAATGACGGCGCATTTTTTGGCATTAACCTTAAGGCCATGGTTTCAACACCAGTCGTTGGTCTCAGTGAGGCCTTTCTGCATGATGTCTGCATCACTTGGGGAGTCAATAATGGCTCCCAGCTTGCAATCGCAAGTGAACTTGGTCAGCCACAAAGTCCCTCCGTGTTGGCCTAGACTTCTGAGAAGTAGATGCTAAACAGGAGAGAACCCAGGACTGATCCCTGTGGGACTCCACTCATAACTGGTTGGCAGTCTGACTTGGAGTCTGCTACTTTCACACTGTGGGTTTTATCTGTGTGTCCCAAAGAAAGCAGGAAAGTATCTCAGCTACAAGGTAAAAAAGTAATATTTGCTAAGTAACAACCACAGCTTTCAAGAACTCTGTACCTATGTATATGCATATACATTTTGTGTACCTAAAACATTAAAGCAGGTCAGTATATGACTGATACTCTCTCAGATGCCTTTGCAGGTTATTTCTGTCATGGCAGAAGCAAAGTAACTATGCAGCTTAGAAAACAGTTTAAGTATGAACAAGCACAATATTATACAAAACCTGCGCACTTCACTTTCCTTCAACTACAGGATTATTCACCCACTTAGATATTCAACTTCAAACACCAGAGATGACTCACTTTTGAAACACAAACAAATGTTAATCTTATTTCATTTTTTTTGACATTACACACAGACAATGCCATCGATGCCCATACTCCTCAAAACACCACTGGTTATTCCAACTGGAATCTTTCTAAAATAAATCACACCATACAGAAAGATAGCTAGTTCCCTTCACGAGTTGAATACTCAATTATTAATATAGGTATTATTATAAATTACTTGTAAGGTATTTCTCCATACTTCCATAATGTGTCAGTATTATAAAAAACTATTCCAAGATGCATCACTGCGAACATAAACTGCAGGTATAACACTTGCATGATATGTCAAGCAGCTAATCAATGCAGGACAATATTCATGTGCAAAACAAGTGATGCAGTTAAAATTACAGGGTATCTTAAAGGTTCCCAATTATTAACTATTTCCTGTATGTTCAAGATAAGAAAATACTGTAACTTGATGTACACCCAGGGTAGAGGTGGACTTTCCCATTAATGGACATACAATAAAAATCAAGCATCATTATACATTTCTTCAGCGAAACTTGATACTTACCGACATAGTGCATGTTGAGTGCCAAATACTTGTACTGAAAGAGTGGGTTGGTGTTCAGATTACTCCTCTGAATTTGCTGAAAGAAGGAGCTGACATCCCATCTGTACAGAACATCTAAAAGCATGATGCTCGGAACTCTCAGGGCTACATTAAGTACTGCTTCTAACTTCTCTTTCAGAGCCATATTTATTCCCAGAAATAAGATCATTAGCCCGAACCTTAAAAGAGAGAGAAAAGACAAATATTTTCAACCTTCCATATGCAACTGTACAGTTCTAATGTTTTTAAAGTAATCCGAGTAAGGTGCGAGACTTGTTCACAAGGCATAATCATGACCAATAATCTTCAGGTCATGAACAAAATAATACTGTACTACTACTACAATGTGCATGCATAATGTGTGTCATTGAAAACTACTGTGCTACAGGCTAACATTTAAGGTTAGAAGGCGGAGTACTTAAGAACGGCCCATTTACAAATGAGCAGCCTGCAGTTCAGCATACTTCAATACCTTTTCCTCATGCCCTTTAGCGCTTTTTATAACAAAGTAAAACAGTACCATGCGGCATGCACAGAATTAATACACATTAGTTTTCATTACTTATTTACTTCTGTCAAAGTATAAAAAACAGGTATTTCCAAACAATTTATTCATCACTTCTCATATTTTGCTAAACAAATATTTCTAAAAGCATACTTGTAAAAGCTGTCTCTTATGATAATGGCCTGCATAAATTACAACCTCCTTAGATAAACAAAATGTTTTGCAATGCCTTTCACTGGATGATTGCTTTTGAGGACAACAGTTTTTATGGAAGTGCTGCTAGTTATAAGAATGACGTAAAACTAAATTATGTTTGTTCTCTTAGTCTACAAGTAGTACTTGCTGGCTTCCAGTTCAATTTTATGATGCAAACCCCTGATAATAAATATGTGTTGCCACTAGAAATTTAAGTGCATCGTACATGAGGTTTTGAAGAAGTGACGAAGGAGGAGTTACTGTACAGCACCAAGAAGAACGGAAATAATAACCCAGGAAACAGTTATGGAAGTTCACTTATATTAATTGAATGTGCTTAATGGTGTCCCTATCACCCCTCAAAAAACTACTTGTACAGAACTGTTGATACCCCATTAGTACTCTGTACTGCAGTCAAGGAAACAAAACATGTTAGATGCAAAGGGCTGTGCCTTCTACTGCTGGCAACCTAGAACACAGCTCAGTTCTTCAGGAATATGCAGGCATCTGCTTTCCTGGTCACAGTTCCCCCACAGAAAGCAACCCAGAAGTCAGTTATCCTTTACAGCACTCATTACACAAACAGCTGAGAAAAGTGCTCCCAATTAAGAAATCAATTTCCTAGCTATAAAATTTATTAGAGAGCTTGGAGTAGGTTACTGGAATCAGTATTCAAAAGACCAGAAGAAGATAATTCAGTGTGATTTATCTACCCACTTATTTTTAAGGATGTTGCAGCTGGTAAGGACTCTGCACCTCAGTTTAAGACCTGGAAAGTATGTTCTCAGGTTTACTTAGATGTTACAGTGCTTAACCAAAACAAGTTTAGTAGCATCCTTGCTGGGTTGGAGGTGTGAATATGGGAATAAGTAGAAGAGCCTGGGTGACTACACAGAAGGGTCCCAAAACTACATCAGGACACTTTGGGCCTACCATTTTTGTTGATGGAGAGGGCAACTTGTTTCAGAGTGGTAGAACAACTGGAGAAGGATACTTACATGCTGGTCACAAAAGTTGTATTAAGAGGTCGAGTCCGTGACACCCAGCAGTTGCAGATAAATCTGACTGGATTCCGAATATGTTGGGTGGAAGGGAGGCATTTGGTAAAAATTATTGTTGGATGAAGCCATCAAGCAAATGGGGTAAGCAGGAAGGCAACCCAAATAATTGTAAGCAGGGTGGAATGGCGCAGAATTCAATTTCCACAGGCATGTGACTGATCACTGGGTAGTTCTCCCTTGTGGTAATGACCATCAGCCTTTAAAATGGTAACTATTTACATCACAGACTCAGGATGTTCTAGCTTTGCCATCACTGAATTCTACAACTGACTTGGCCAGCTCTGCTTAGATTACAAAAGCAACTTACGTAGAGCTGACTAGACGAATAAGACCAGTAGTTATTATCTCCCATTGTTAATATTCGTCTACCGAGATGAACAGGTATTTCTTGTTACCAATGCATGCTGAGTTTGTGATTTTTCCTTCCTATATAAAGCAATGAGAAGGTACAGTACTTGACTTAATTTAACTGTACCATTTTATAACTACTACACATTTTGCAAAACAGATTTTACCAGTAGCAAGCAAAGAGACAGGTTTGGGATCAACATCCTTTGAATGTCTGAAATACAATCCATTTATGCAAAGTATGCATCTGAACAAATGTTAACACAAGCCAGTCACATCAGAAATTACAGAAAAAAAGCAAACAAGGTCTAATGGCTTTCAAGCCTCTCCATGACCTTAACTCCTAAGCTTCGTCTTTCACACCAAGCATGTGTGCTCATTCTACAGAATTCTAAGGCAGCTGATTTTGAAAGGACAAAAGTTATTGCATGAGCATTAACATTTATTAATAAGCTGTAATGCTTCAAAACATGCTCAGAAGCCTCACTTAAGCATTTCCAAAGAAGGGCCAAGAGAACCTGAAATGGTGTAGCTACTAAAACATATTTGGAAGAGAAGATGTACATGCATGGGCTTTTCCATCGACATTTATGCATCTGAAGACCACAGCTATTGGTCTACTCAGTTTGCAGTATTTGCTACTACATCAATAGTTTTTACTGATATAATGATGGCAAATCAAATCTCTCAGCTAACCAGAAATTATATGCAGCTTTAACCAAAAATACCAGGCATAAAAAACATCCACAAAATAATAAGCTACTTTTCAGTCTACAGGTACACTTGCGTATGAAGACTGCTAAGTACTAGCATGTCAAGCTACACACTTAGATGTATGCAACACACAAAGCATAAAAAAAGAAGCAAATACAACCTTTCCACATGCAGATCGATCATGCACAATGTCAGTTATTATTAGACAACACTAGTATGAGCAATTCACCATCTCCTGCAAAGTTCACAGATTCTACTGGTCTGCATATATATTACACTGTTAGCAAAACAGTTTGCTTATCCATTTTATTTACTAATTATCCACAGAACTAGACTGAGCCAACAGACCACTTTCAGCTATGACCAAAATAAATAGCAGTAAGGTTGCACACCAGAAAAAAATGAAATGTTACACAAGCTGTAGTCCACTTTAAGTGATACAGAATTTTAAGGAGTACAGTCTACAAAAATCCTCATCAGAAACACACAAACATCAATATCAGAAGTAAATCAGAAGCTTTCTAAACATCAAGAAAAGGTTACAATAAGTTAAACCACTACTCAATACACAACAGAATAATTTACTATAGAATTAATACAAATGAAAGTAGCAATTACACCCTGCAGACAGCACCTGACAACAACTTCTTCTTCTTCTTTTGGCTTTTCCCGGTTAGTGGTCGCCACAGCGGATCACCTTGTCTGCTCATGATTAGCAGTGGAGTTTTACAGTGTCGAGTTGCCAACCCGGCGCCCAACCTTCCACAGAAGGCACACACATGCACACACTCGCACCTAGGGCCAATTTAGAGTGTCCAATCCACCTGCAGCATGTCTTTGGGATGTGGGAGGAAACCGGAGCACCCGGAGGAAACCCATGCGACCACAGGGAGGACATGCAGACTCCGCACAGAAGGCACCCCAGCCAAGGATCGAACCAAAGGACCTCTTGCTGTGAGGCGGCAATGCTAACCACCGTGGCCACCCAGACAGCACCTGCCAGCGTATGCACTAAATTTATTTATTTATCCTTTGTTAAACGGGTTAGTCCCACTATGCTATTAGTCTCTTTAGACAGGAGACCCAGTGGTAGTACTTATACTATTAGGGGAAATTTGGACAGAGCATCAGGGAATTTGGTGTTGTGGAATCCATTTACATCCACCTATGTTACCAGTTGCTGAAGCAGATGGGGCCTTGGTTTAACATCTCATCTGAAGGGCAGCACACTCAGGAGTGCAGCACCCCCCTTATGCTGCACTGCAGTGTCAGCAATCTATCTACCTGCTGTGTGAATAGAACCCACACCAAAGACGTGTGTCCACCTGCTGGACCACTGACACTGCTATAAATTTTTTAACAATGGTTTTCAGCTGTATATGAACAAAAGCATTTCCATTAAATAAGCTTCTTGTAAAGAATTTAAGCAAGAAACGTTCTTGGCTGAGGTGCTTTCTGTGTGGAGTCTGCATATCCCTCATGCTAACACATGGGTTTTTGCCCAATGCCTTGGTTTACCCCGGCCAGACCTCTCAACTGCCCCTATTTTGGAGGAACATTCCTATTTTCAGGTCTGATTTACTCCAGTACATGATGACTCTATTTTTGGAGGTATGTCCTCATTTTCAAGCTTGATGTACCCCTTCACACAATTTTCTGTATCACCCTCATCAAATGTGATTTTTGAAGCTGCCTAGCACACAGAAAACATACTGCATGACCAACATAGTAATAGTATCAACAATTTAAATAAAGAGGCACACATCTTACAAGCTCCCTTTCTCAGATGCAATAGCTAATGATCTTGTGTGGTAGAATTTTCCAATACAGTTCATTAAAGTACACAGATTTTACAACATCTCTTTAATAATACGAGTATATTTTTCCATCATTTCTGTTGCTCTGGTTTTTAAACATATGCTTCTAAAAAGTATCCCACACTCCCACTGGAAGTATGAAGAGACATACTCTTTATTATTCAAGTTTTATGCTAATTAGATGCCCAGACTTTTGGCTGGATGTTCCTACTCTTCAAGGGTCTCGGTTTCTATTTTCAGTGTTTGCACTTTAAAAAATATATTTCTCCCAGATCCCAAACGTGCGCCATAAATGACCTGATCTAGAGTGTGTGTGTGTCTGTGTGTCTGTCTGTGACTGTGAGTGAGTGTGTGTGTATGTGTGTGTGTGTGTGTGTGTGTGTGTGTGTGTGTGTGTGTGTGTGTGTGTGTGTGTGTGTCCTGCAATGGGTTGCTACCATGCTCAGGATAAGTGTGTATGTACTGTGCCTACTGTGTGCTAGGATAAGCTATGGCTCCTCCCAACCACCTTATACAGTATTAAATCAGTAACTGGAACATGGCTAACTGAATATAAATTTAATGCTAGTTTCAGAAGTCACATCACTTGGCAAGCATTACACATATGTGACTTTACAATAAAATTTATTATCTAGGAAGGCACTCAATTACCAAAGTTTCAGAAGGGTCATAAAGATGATATTGCTGAATATTAAGGGCCATGTCTTTCATTATGCATACTAATGGCAGAATTTAGCACCCAGACTTTAAGGCCAAAGGGCTAGGTCTTGCATCAAGCCAGTGACACAAAATGTGGCTTTGCTTTCTTGCAAATTACTTCTAAATAATGAAGGTTAAGCAGCATCTTGTCAAAGTCCTCATCGAAACATCATCCACATTTATGCTGTACTGCCAAAGGACAAGACCACGAGCATGTATCAATTAAAAAATGCAAAGCTAAACTGCTGATAAAGATGAAGAAAAACAGGTGGTCTAGCACTGCACATTGTGGAAGACAGTAAGAATCTTTAATACATAGCTCAACAAGTCCAGTTGGTATGTCAGCAACCCAGGTACAAGCAAACGGCAAGGCAGAAAAGAAAGGGAGTATGCTTTCCTCAAGGGTGGGTGAACTCTGCCCATCACCACCATCACCCACACATCACATGGCACTGCATCTTGGTAGAAATTCATGAACTATAACATGACATACTAAGTGGAGGCAGGTCCCTTATGCAAAGTGCAAGCTAATGTGGAAAGATAATACGGCTGACAAGAGAGGCCACACCATGTTCAGCACCTGGAGAGATAGGAATGGTTTAGCAATAAAGGGGGAAAAAAACTTGCCACTACAGCATAATGTCAGACAGAAGTGCCATTGCCAAACCCTTTATTCCTAGATAAACAAAATGGCAACTAAGAGTAACTGCAAGAAAATGGCAAGAAGTGCAAATGTATCTACATTTTTTTTGGGGGGGGGGTGGAATTAAACAGCATTCATGCTGCCTAGCATCCAAATGAGCCTAAAATCAGTACAGAGGAATACTGTTGCACCATCACTGGTACATTTGCCAAATAAACGTGTCTCTGTGTGTGTGCGCGTGTGTGTGTGTGTATATATACATACACACACACACACACACACACATATATATATATATATATATATATATATATATATTATAGAAAGTGTGTGTGTGTACATACACACACGCATATGTATACATGCTAGCACGTGGGGATACATAATCGAAGGAAATCCTTCCATCAAATTTGCAAAGGCATTATTTGTGAACAATTTCTCATCTATGCCTTTTAACACTGCACCATCAAGGAGACATGAGGCAACTGTTATACTACATCCTGTGCAAAAGCCATGATGATTTACAGGCAGTATTCCACTACAACAGGAAAGGCAATGAAAACAGGGAAAAAGGTAATCCTGCTGCTCACTTCTCTGACATCAGAGGGTTGTATACCACAGAATTATGACCAGGGTTCTGATAACTGGTTTATTAAGTGTTTTCAACATGGATGCCAAGGAATTCACCTCAACAGTTAACTGCTCAAGAGGTGAACCTTGCCATACATGTCGAAAACAGATAAGTTTATGATCAAAGACCAAATCATAATTCTTTGTGGTGCATGGAGATTATCTCCTTCACATACTATTAGTTACAAAGGAGAAAAACGATTGTTAAGCTCGGTTCTCACACTAAAGAAGCACTTAGCTGGTTTCTCTTTTTCACACTATTGGCGCGTAATCACTATGCTCCATGCCTTTCAAGTGCTTTTCTCCTACTACAGCAAACACATAATTTTAGTTTGCTTACAAGGGTAGTACACAGATCATAATAGACCATTTGCAGGCACAGTCAGTGTGAAAAAAATTACAAAAAAAGTCAGTTGTGTTAGTAAACTTACCATAACAGTAGATGTTTAAAATAATCACTGCTGCATTAGCCTTAGCTATATGGGTTAAATATTGCACAGGACAGAATAGCATGCCAGCTTTCAAAGGTTAAAGGCATCAAGTAATCAACATCAGAACTAATTCACAAACAAGCAGCAATCGCAATTCACTCCACCTACAGCATGTCTTTGGGATGTGGGAGGAAACCGGAGCACCAGGAGAAAACCCATGTGACCACAGGGAGGACATGCAGACTCCGTGTAGAAGGCACCCCAGTCGAAGATCGAACTGGAGAACCTCTTGCTGTGAGGCGGCAATGCTAATCGCTGTACCACCGTGGCCGCCCAGCACAAGGAAATAGTAACAGCTTTAAAAACTAAAACACTTTAAAATGCCGCACAAAAAAGCAAACCTAGATGGCTTTTAAAACTGTTGACCATCAGAGGTACAGTAAACTTCTGGATACTAAGTGGCAGTGACAACTGTTTTACAGCTTTCAAAGCTCTAAAATACTCTGTGCTCACATACTTTTTCACAGTAAAATACTGTTGTCTAAGTTGAGCTTACCATAACAGTAGATGTTCTAATGATCACTGCTGCAGTAACCTTAGCTATATGGGTTATATCCTGTCAGCTGGCTAACTTCCAAAGCTGAAGGGCACTTTCCACACACTTTATTTACTTATTTGGCATTTGTTGACTGGGAACGTCCAACTAGGTCAGGAAACAATTTTCAGAGGAGGCTCGGGGAGAAAAGCTCCACAAACTAGTACAGTTAACAACATACAAGGTAAAACATTTGACAAAGCATAGGTACAATGGTCATTTGATTTACATTAGAGAAATACAAAGTAAATATTTTTGACTTGAGATACAAAGTAAAACATTTTGTTTACATTTCCATTTGAGAATTACAAAGAAAACATTTGACTAGTGTAGATAACACGGTTATTCAATATACATGCAGGTGAATAAGACAGCTTATATAGCATAAAAGCAGTTAGGTTTCAATGTCAGAGATCATTGGCAGTAAAGTTGGTTAGTTTATCTAATTTGTAAAGTTGGAAGGCTAGTGGTATGATTTTAAAGAGAGTTAGTCTAGTTGAGGTAGAGGTTTTCAGTGTTATTTAGGTTGTGTGTAGGTAGACCTTTGTACAGTAAAGATAAAAGAATGCAAAGGTCAAACTGGGATGAGTAAATTAGTGGGATTTGGTGTTAGAGAAAAAGGGGTAGTTTAAAGATGAGAGAAGGGGAGTACAGAGGAGGAAGGAAGAAAGAAAAAAGGATTTAGGGAGTGGATGGAGGGGGTGGAGGTGAGGTGGACTGGGAAAGAGCATTTCTAGGTTTACTTGAAGCAGGTGTAAATGCTTGTTTCTAAGAGGTGTTTTAGTGCGAGTTTGAAAGGTTTGTGGTTAGATGCTCCAACTGTCAAGCAGCTTGAGCTGACCTGACTAAAAGACAAATTTGGATGCAAAGCCCTTTAGTACTTTCCTGACAGCACTTAGAGGGAGGCTGACCACTGAAAGGATAAGGTTAGGAATAACAAAAAAAAAAAAAAAAAAAAAAAAAGAAAATCAATGTCCACACCCTGGTATAAAAACAAACTAAAAAACAAGGGGAATGGAGAGAGGGAGCGGATACTGCA
Organism: Protopterus annectens; assembly: GCF_019279795.1. NCBI lineage: Eukaryota > Metazoa > Chordata > Ceratodontiformes > Protopteridae > Protopterus > Protopterus annectens. The sequence goes on along the minus strand of NC_056733.1, from coordinate 1,569,713,396 downwards.
GCAATGATCATTTGGACATCTCTTGTTATGGTAAGTTCAAATTACGCAACTGTACTATGCTCTACATAATGATTACTGCTCCAGTAGACTTAGATATATGGGTAGATTACCATAGCTAACTACATTTCAGAGACGGAAGAAGGGTCCAGGAGCCCCAGGAGAATGGTCTTAGAAAAGCATGATCTAGACCTTGAGAAGGAATCCAGTTTAAAATGCTTTATAAAATATGTACAGCGGACCAAGTAGCAGCTTCTAGAATACTTACTAGAATCCAACCCTTTCCAAAAGTCAAGGGAAAAAAAAAAACAAGGTCCTTGTAGAATGGGCCTTGACCCTACCTGGAATAGATATGTCATAGCGAGTATAACAAAATAGTAATAGCCTTAAACAACCATTTGGAAATGGTCTATTTTGACAATGGTTGTCCCTTACTCTTACCTTCACAAGAAATGAACAGCTGATCCGATGATCTCAAAGATTTACTTCAAGATAGTACCAGAGCTATCTGTGGGTATCCAAGGTATGGAATATCCTTTCTCCCTCATTTATAGGTTCAGAAAAAAAGTAAACACGGATACCATTTTAGGCATAATAGAATGATTAGTTCTCAAAGAAACTCTATCCTTGTGGAAAATGAGATAGGGTTGACTCACAGTAAGAGTTTACAACTCAGACACTCTTCTTGCAGACGTCCAAGCAATTCAGTAACACTGTTTCAATGTTAAGAACCTTAAGTTAGCCAGATCAGCTGCTCCAAATGGAGCAAGTGTTAGTTTTTCTAACATAAAATTAAAATCCCAAGGAGAGCCTGGTTTACTTGGAGGCCTCTTATCCAAAACCCCTTTCAAGAACATTCTGACATGCAACTGCCTTGAAAGAAGAGAATCCATGGGCAGATATGCTTAAATGGCTAAAAATTAACCCTTGATAGAGAAATAAGAAAGGCTATGGGATAGTAACTCTTGCAAATATTGTAAAACCAGAGAACTAGCTCTAAATGGCTGCTGGTTATGTTGTTGAGACCAACTAGAAAACCTTTTCCATTTGCTAATGTACGATTTTCTAGTAGCAGGCTTTCTTGCCTGCAAGTGCCTAAAAGTAATTAAAATTCTATCATCCAGACAGTCAATTGAAGATGACTGATGTGTGGGTGTATCCGACATCCCTGTTCTTGTGTGAGTAGATCCAATGTTTGAGGAAGCTTGTGGTAATTGCTCTGGCCATTTCCAAAACAAGGGAGAACCACGGTTGCCTGGGCCAAAAGGGATTCGCCACAATGATCTTGGGGGAATTTTGAATCTTCAAAAGTACCCCGGATATTATTGGAAAGGCATACAGAAACATTACTGTTCAAAAAAAAGAAAAGCCCTCCATCTTCCAGGCCTTCTTGATATGGAGTCCTGGAACAGAATGTTCCCATTTGACTTTTCAGATATGAGACAAAGAAGTCTACTTGAGGAACTCCCCACAGACGGATCAAATCTCGGAAAAAACCCTGATCTAGTTTCCATTCATGAGGGTTTGCCCTAATCCTGCTCAGTTTGTCTGCCACACAATTTTGCTCTCATGGAATGCAGAATGCCTGTAAGAGTGTGCTGTGAAGCCATATGCCAAGCTAACATGGCTAGTCTGCAAAGGGGGTACAACCCCCTTACTTACTGATGTACCACTGTGGTACTGTCTGTAACCACTTGACGAGGTCCTGGGGGACTAAAGATGGTTCAGAGAATTGAGTGCTTGGATCAGGGTAAGCATCTCCTTGATATTTATATGCTTCCATCTGTCCTTGCAATCCCCTGCACTTTTCTCTCTCCTAAAACTGCTCCCCAAGCAGAGTCTGAAAAATCTATGGTGACTGACTGCTTTGGATCAGGCAGACAGCTGTTGTCTCCACCAAGTGATTTTTTTTCTGACATAACCTAGTACTGGGATCAGAAAAGATGAAGTGTGTTGATGCTGGGGCCAAAGAGATTTCAGATACCACTGTGTTTTTCTCATATGGTGTCTTGCCAGGGGTATCATGAGAATCGCAGATAACAGAAGACCAAAAATCCTAAGGTAATTCCTTGCAGTTACTGATGTTTGAATGGCAAAACTTAGAAAAAGATCCAAATAAAGATTTATAGTTTCCAGTGAAGAAAAGCTCTTTGAACTGAGGTGTCTAGCTGACCTCACAGGAACACAATCCTATGAGAGGGAGGCAATAAAGACTTATGAATATTCTTCTGGAATCCCAGCTTGTGCAAGTGATTTCTCACCTAACAGAGAGATTCCTGACATTCTGAAAAAGACTGCACAGAATAAGTTGTCTAAATACAGAAAAATGTGGCTACCCTGCAACTGCAATAAGTTAAAACTGGATCTAGACACTTAATGAGCACACTTGGTGTAGTGGATAGTCCAAATGTAAGGCAGAGAACTGATAATGTGATCCAGACACACAACACCTTAAGAAACATCTGAAGTCTGGATGAAAAGGAATGTGATAAGTATCTTTTAAGTCTAGTGTTACCAGAAAACTTGAAAGAGGAAGAACAGGCAACAGGTTGTGAAGCAAGTCATTTTGAATTTGGGCACTATCACAAACAGGTTTAAGAAAGAAAGATCCAGAACTGGTCTACAAGTGTTTTCTTTCTTTGGGACTAGAAACATCTTTGAATAAAACAAACACTTTCCTCATCTGGTAAGGAGGGATTGGTTCGATGGCTGATACAGCATGTGAAGAACAGGTGGAAATAAAAAGTACAGTTGCGTACGCTTACCATAAATGTAGATGTTAGAGTGTATTCACTGTTGCAGTCACCACATTTGGGTTATCCCTGCCAGGGCAGCCCTCAGCCGGCCTGAATACCAGAGGCTTAGTATTTCCACGTCGGTTGCTGTCGCTTCAGGACTGATGTCAGGTCGTCAGTAGTATAAAGTAAGACAGACGACGCCATTACATCAGTTTTCTTGCCCTAACCTGTCAGGAGCCCCCTAGTGGGAGCCAGGTTTTGGTGGAAGAACCCCACCAGTAGAAAGTAAATACCAATATATTGCAATTGATCAGGCTTTCTGAAGGATTTAGTCCTGTCTAGATAGAATCTGAGCTGCCTGTGCACATCTAAAGAGTGCAGGATCCTTTCCCCCTTGTTGTGGGTATTAGGAAAAAAGGTAGACAAATGAATGGATTGGTTGAGAGCCACACTGGACACTATCTTGGGCACGAAGGATGGGTTATAGTTCTGAGGGATATCCTGTCAGCATGGAAGATGATGAAAGGTTCCACAGCCATGAGCGCTTGCAGCTCGGAGACTCTTCTGGCTGAAGTGATGGACAGAAGGAAAGCTGTCTTCCAGGAGAGAAATCTTAGCTCAGCCGAAGAAGCTGGCTCAAAAGGGGCAGGGTGAGCTTTTCAAACACAAAGTTAAGGTCCCAAGCTGGGGTTGGTGCTCTTCTGAGTGGCTTCAAGTTGCTACCCCTCTTAGAACTGTTTGATCAGAGGGTGTGAGAAAAGGGGCTGCTCAGTGGGGAAATGAGCAGAGACAGCAGAGGCATGAATTTTTATAGAGGAGAAAGAGAAGCCACTGTGTAGTAGGTCAGCTAAGTAATCCAGGATGAGAGGGAGGGAGGGAGGGCTGTGCCGTATCGGCTCCCTTAGCATGAATCCAGGTGCAGAACCTTTTCCATTTGTCAGCATAAGACTTTCTACTGCTAGGGTGTCTGGCTTCATATATAACACCTAGAACCTGTTTACTGAGGTTGGCAGATTGATCCGGGGTTAGGGAATAAGCCAAGCTGCCAAACTGAGTGTCTGCAATTGGGGATGCATGAATTCCCCTTCCCTCTGGGTCAGGAGGTTTGGAATCTGAGGAAGATGCCAAGGTGGCAGTGGGGACAAGCTGCGCAGCAAGAGGTACCAGTGCTGACAAGGCCAGTCTGGAGCTATAAGAATTGCCTTTGGTTTTTCCTCCTTTATTTTGAGCAGTATCCTGGGGATGAGAGGTAGTGGAGGAAAGGTATAGACTGATAGATTGACCCAGGGGAAGGACAGGGCATCCACTTTCCAAGCCATGCAGTGATGATCCCTGGTGCAGAATTTGCTGCGCTGATGGTTGGTGTGGGAGGCAAAGAGGTAGACCTTCGGGGTGCCCCATTTCTAAGTTATTAGGGTGAAGGTTCTTCTGTTGAGCTGCCACTCGTGTGGGTCCAGAAGATTTCTGCTTAACTGGTCTGCCAGAGAGTTGAGAGAACCTGGTAGGAATTGTGCTAACAGGTGCAGTTGCATGGCAGAGAATGTGTGCCAAAGGGTCATGGCCAGCCTGCATAGAGAGTAGGAGAGAGTCCCTCCCTGCTTGTTGACATACCACATCACAGTAGTGCTGTCTGTTTTGATCAGGAGGGCCCCTGGGGAGAGAAGGGGCTTGAAAGCTATCAAGGCGTGCTGGACACCCATCATCTTTTTTTGGTTGATGTGCAGAGGGATTTGCTGCGTGCGCCACTGGCCCTGTATGCACCTGCCATCCAGGTGTGCACCCCAAGCATAGTCTGATGCATCTGTGATGAGGGTCTGGGCAGTGGGGGTGGTGAGAAAGGTAGTCCCTTGTTGTGGGAGTATGCTGTTGCCCACTAAAGAAATTCTTTTCTGAGGGAAGGAATTATAGGTATAAGAGTCTCCAGGTCTTGAGAGTGTTGACACCAAAGGCTTTTTAGGTACCATTGAAATTTCCTCATATACATATGGAATAAGTAGTATGCAAGATGCCATGAACCCCAGAGCTTGCAGGATCTTCCTTGCAGATAACTGGGGTCTAGTGGCTAGTTGAGAGAAGTAGGCTGTCAGGAAAATTTGTTTTTCTGGTGCAAGGAATGCCATCTGGGATGGTGTGTCCAGGCTTGCTCCCAGAAAGATAATCCTTTGGGAGGGCACCTGTTTGGATTTCTTTTCACTGACTGTGTAGCCTAGGGAGGTTAGTAGAGTCTTTACAGAGGCCAGGTGCTTGAGCAGCTTTTCCTGGCTGTCTGCCTGAATAAGGCAGTTGTCTAAGTATAGGTAAATCTGGATATTCCTTTGTCTGCAAAAGGCAATGGCCGGAGCCAGACATTTTGTGAAAACTCCAGGAGCAGTAGATAAGCCAAAGGGAAGTGCAGAGAACTGAAAGTGTTGAGATCCTGCCCTGAAATGGAGATATTTCATGCATGATTCCCTTATAGGAATGTGGAGGGTAGGCCTCTTTTAGATCTAGGGTGGCTAGTCAAGCGTCCTTGGAGAACATGGGTAGCAGCTGCTGGAGGGTGAACATTTTGAATTTTGGGATCACCGGGAAAGTGTTTTAGAATGGATAGATCAAGGATTGGGTGCAACATGCCCTTTTTTCTGGGCACGAGGGAAAGTCTGGAGTAGAAATCTTGGCCTAACTGTTCTGCAGGAACATGTTCTACTGCCCTCATAGAAAGCAGGGAAAGGATTTGCTTTTGAGCCTCTGCCCACTGGTTTGGAGGTAGATCCGGGAACCCTTTTGGGGTTGGAAAGGTGTGAAAGAAAAATTTGTATCCCTGAGACATTATGTTGAGAACCCAGTGGTCGTTGGTAATGGTGTCCCAGGTGCTTGCGTGAAAGGAGAATTTTCCTCCTAGGGGTAAGTGAAGGTGGGCAGAGGGAGGGGTGGGGGAGGTGAGTCATTGTGAGTTCTTACCATAAGGGGGTGGCTTAGAATTCCCTGGTTTTGAAGTGGAGATAGTCCACAGCTTAGACCTCTGCATTCCCTGTGGATGCTGTCTGGGGGGGGGGGTCTGGTTCCCCGGGACCTGGGCTGGACTGGCTTAGTGGGAGCAGGAAAGGACCAGTGCTTGGTGGGACAATGCCTGCTGGACCTGTAAGAAATCCTTAACTGTCTGCATAGATTTTGCTTTTTCTTGCATCTTTTTTAAGACCTCTTCTGCCTTAGTGCCAAATAAGCTGTCTTTGTGCAAGGGGGCATCCAACAATCTAGATTTGACATGGTTTGGCAGGGGCTGTTCCTTAAGCCATGCATGCCTTCTAATGACAGATCCAGTGATTGCTGCCCTGCAAGAAGCTTCTAGGGCATCAAAACCACAGTGCAAGGTGTGTTTAGTTTCTTGACTTTCAGAATGCATTCACTCTTGTAACTCTTTAGATTCTGCACAAGCAGGAAAGGAAGACCTTTTTTTTTGAGGAGTTCCAGGGTATGTTACTGACATTTTAGCATATGGAACTGACATATAACAACAGTAGCTGAGGTGTACATTTTTTTACCCCATCTGTATAGTGCTCGGGAATCCCTATCTGAGAGGGTGGGATTCTTAGCAGAGGTTGCTTTAATCCCTTTAGGCCCTTGAGAAATTACCTCAGGGTCAGCAGTAGGATTTTTTAAAATAAAATTGTGCGAGTCAGGGACTCATGGTACCCGTCTGGTTTTCTGGGTGCAGGAGGGAGGGTGTCAGGAGTAGAGTTGGATTCCAGGAAAACATCCTCCACAACATCCAGGACTGGGGGAATGGCCAATGGTCTGTGCTGTGGAAGATCTAAGAATTCCCCGAGTCTCTTTTCAGACTGAGGGTAGTTTTGACTCTCCCATTGGAAATGCTCCCGTAAGGTATGAAGGGTTTCCCCAAAGGAAAAATCCTCTGGTGGAGACGCTGAAGGGATGGAATCCTCTGCATCAAAATATTCATAAGTAGAGAGAGGTTGCATGTCTTCATATTCAGATGCATCAGAGTCATCTGACTCTTCTTTTGACAAAACTATAGGGGACAGATCTCTTTTCCTTTTGGAGGGGGTAGCTTGGCTTCCCCTGATCAGCATGATAAGGTCTTCCGCCATTTTAAGCATCTGAGACTGAGGCAAGGAAGCAGGTGCCTGAGATTGGGTCATCGGTTTCCTGGGTGTGGTTCATACCCTGGGCCTAAGAAACTCAGTCATTTGCAAAAGACTACGCTAGTTTGTGTCGAGAATCGGTAGTGCGAAGGAGTTCCTCAGAAGCCAGTGCCTGCGCAGCGGCTCCGGACCCATCCAAGGTAGAGATAACTGCAGGATCCATAGTTGAAGAAGAATTTTGTGGCATACCGTACTCCAAAAGGGTCTCGGTAGCGGGGATCAGGGGCTGCGAAAGCGCCTCACTGAGGACCAGACAAGTGACGATTAGCTGAACAGAAGCGTTGTCGGTAGGTTTGGAATTGTGCGGTCTGTCTCTGTCGTTATTTTTACATTTTTTCAGAAGATCTGCTGGCGGATGGCTTACCGAAGCCATATCGGAATTCAAGGACTGTAAGTGAAAATATCTAGCTACAATAAGGGCCAGATGACGGACAGTTCTGGCGTTAAACAAAGCACAGACGCAGCAACAGGGAACATTGTGTCTGGGCCTAAACAAGTGATGCAGTAAGAATGAAAGTCTCAGTGTAGTATATGCTTTCCAGAGGCTAGACAATTATTAACTTTTTCTGACATCGGTTAGTGCAAGAAAAAAGGATCCCCAATGGGGTACTTCGCTTTAGAAGACTTCAACTTCAATTCGGTAGATGAAACTCCAGTAGCGGCCGACCGGCACTCGTGCGAACTGCTTCTGCTTCGGGCTTTATGGCAAGAAAGACTGATGTAATGACGTCGGCTGCCTTACTTTATACTACTGATGACCTGACGTCAGTCCTGAAGCAACAGCAAACAATGCAGAAATACTAAGCCTCTGGTATTTGGGCCAGCCAAGGGCTACCCTGGCAGGTATAACCCCAAATGTGATTACTGCAACAGTGAAACACGAAGAACATCAGTCTGATCTGAAGCATGAGGAATGCCCCCCAGAAGGAAGAATTTTCACCCACTGCCATCTGTAACCTTGGTAAATGACTTTCAGAACCCACTTCTTTGAAAGAATCTTGTACCAAAGAGAAAAATGGAGATTCTTACTTTATGGAAGAGAAAGAGTGCCAGGGTGAGGGTGGGGGTCAAATGGTCTCTTGAATAGTCATTCAGACTTTTTGGAGTGTCATTGGTTTTCAGAGGTTTGAGACTTCTTTTTGGAGCCACTTTCTTCTTAAAGGTCTGCTTACCTGAATTCTGTTGAGACTGTTTATTCTGTTTTGGGTTTTTTCCGAAATTAGATGAGGAGTGAGAAAATCCCTTGGAAAATCTGGAAAAGGAAGGCTGAAAAATCTTAGAGATTCCCTGGATCAGCATACCTCTTTCATCACACTTTCTGATCGCCTTTGCAGCAGAGTGGCCAAATACCAAATCTCTACCCAAGGTAGAATTTAAAATCTCATTTTTATCATCATCTGAAAGGTTCTGAGAAAGCACCAAGCAAACTTCCTTAAAACTGCACCAGTGGCCACAGCCCTGGAAGAATTATCAGAAGAGTCACACATACACTGCAAACAAGGAGTATTAACCTGTTGCAACACAAGAAACGAAATTACTTATAGCAGATTTTCTTCACAAGAAGAAAAGTACGGTTTTGTACCTACCATAAATGTAGATGTTCGAGGATCTCCATTGCTGCAGTCCTGACAAATGGGTACTCCGCTGCCCACCATCGGCCCGAATATCAAAGGGCTAGAACCGGCGTCGGTCATGGGCGCCTGAGACTGACGCAAGTACTTGTCAGTACAAATGCGCATGACCGACACCATAACCTCAGTCTTTCTTGCCTCAGACGTCAGAATGCAAAAAAAAAACACCACCCAAAAACCCCAATCTAAAAAGAAAAAGGGGGAAGGAGGGAGGGAAAACAGGACTGCAGCAATGGAGATCCTCGAACATCTACATTTATGGTAGGTACAAAACCGTACTATGTTCGTCGTCCCCCATTGCTGCTGTCCTGACAAATGGGTAGAATCCCAGAGCAACGGAAAAAGGGAGGCTGGCCAACTAAATAGCAGGAGGAGCTGCAGACATGCCCTGCAAGACTGCAGTGGCAAACCCAGCCCTAGACCTAGAATAAAGAGGCAAATGATAATGCTTTGTAAAGGTATGTACAGAACTCCAAGTAGCTGCCTCCAGAATGTCTTTAGTAGCTACCCCTCTCAAAAAAGCAGTAGAGGTGGCCGTAGCCCTAGTAGAATGAGGCCTGATCCCAACTGGAACCTCCTTTCCATGATGAGAGTAACAAAAAGCAATACAATGGCCGATCCACTTGGAAATAGTTTGCTTGAGACAGCTTTCCCACTTGAAGCCACAGCAAACAAACAAATAACTGTTGAGATCTCCTGAACTCATTGGTTCTGAACAAATAATACCGTAACTGCCTATGCACATCCAAAGAATGCAAAACTCTTTCCCCTTCATTTTGGGGGTTAGCATAAAAAGTAGGCAAATGTATAGATTGGTTCAATGCCACATTAGAAACTACCTTAGGCAGAAAAGTAGGATAAGTACGCAAGGAAACTCTGTCCTGGTGAAAAATCAGAAAAGGTTCCACTGCCATGAGAGCCTGTAATTCAGATGCCCTTCTAGCAGAAGTAACAGCCAATAAAAAAGCAGTCTTCCAGGACAACAACTTCAATTCAGCCGTAGCTGCAGGTTCAAAAGGAGGCAGAGTCAGTTTTTCCAAAACAAAATTAAGATCCCAGGCAGGAGTAGGAGCCCTCCGTGGGGGTCTTGTATTATTTGCCCCTCTAAGAAACTGTTTAAGCAAAGGATGTGAAAATAAAGGAGGATCACCATCATAGTGAGCAGAAATAGCTGCAGCATGCACTTTTATAGAAGAGAAGGACAAACCCTTGTCCAGTAACATAGTCAAATATTGCAAAGTACAACTCAAATTAGGCAAAGTGACATCAAGGCCTTTAGCTGAACTCCAAAGAAAAAATCTCTCCCATTTATCAGCATAAACTTTTCGAGTACTAGGACGCCTGGCTTCCAAAAGGACATCTAAAACTTGTTGAGGGAGCTGAAGGCCCCCATCCTCTAAAACTGAATGTGCCAGGCTGTCAGGTGTAGGGATTGCACCCTGACATTGAGAAAATGATTGTCTGCTTGAGACAATAAGTGAGGAATCTGTGGTAATGGCCAAGGTGTCCCGTGAATTAGGCTCCTCAACAGAGGGTACACCAATGTTGACGAGGCCAATCCGGCGCTATCAGGATCATGCAAGGTTTGTCCCTCCTGACTTTCAACAGGACCTTTGGAAGAAGAGGCAGAGGAGGAAAGGCATACACGTGAAGGTTGCTCCAACTGAAGGATAGTGCATCTATTTTCCAGGCTTTCGGATGAAACAGCCTTGTGCAAAACAGAGGTAGTTGGGAATTCAGAGGAGAAGCGAACAGATCTATGTCTGGAGTTCCCCAAGCCATGGTCAACTGAAGAAATACCTGAGGGTCCAACTTCCATTCGTGAGGATCCACCATCTGTCTGCTCAGAACATCTGCTAACGAATTTTGTGCTCCTGGCAGAAACTGTGCTCGAAGAGTGATGTGCAGATCCAAAGCAGTTTCCCATAACAGCATTGCTTGTCTGCAAAGAGGGTAAGAATGAGTTCCCCCCTGCTTGTTGATGTACCACATGACAGTTGTGTTGTCTGTTCGAATCAACACCAGTCCCGGTCGAAGTAGATCCTTGAATGCTTTCAATGCAAATTGAACTGCCAGCATCTCCTTCATGTTGATATGCAAGTGAAGCAGCTCCGGGGGCCAAAGGTTTTGAATCCATTTTCCTTTGAAATGAGCTCCCCAGGCCAACTCCGAGGCGTCTGTCGTTAATATCTGACTTGCCTCCGGTTGGGTCACAGAGAGTCCCTTGTTTAGGTGACATTCCTGAGCCCACCACACAAATTCTTTCTGAATGCAAGGTAGAATCCGAATGACAGTATCCAAATCGTGGCTGTGTTGAGTCCAAACGCTTTTGAGATACCATTGTATCTTCCTCATATGCAGTTTGGCATTGGGAAGTACTAGAATGCAAGATGCCATGAACCCCAAGGCTTGAAGGACTGTCCTTGCAGCCAGCCTGGACATTACGGATAGCTGTTGGAAGTATAGGTGAAGATTTCTTTGTTTGTCCGGGGTAAGAGATGCCATCTGAGTAGCTGTATTCAGTCTCACACCCAGAAAACACATCTCCTGTGAGGGTACTAGACTGGACTTTATTTCGTTCACAGAATACCCTAGGCATCTGAAAACTGTCATCACATACTGCAGATGTCGAAGAAGTTCGTGCTCGCCCTGAGCCAGTATCAAACAATCGTCCAGATAAGGATAAATTTGAATTCCCTTAGCCGGAGAAAAGCTATTACTGGAGCCAGGACTTTTGTGAACACCCTGGGCGCAGTAGATAAGCCAAAGGGCAATGCAGAGAACTGATAATGCAAATTCCCAGTCCGAAACCTCAGGAATTTCCTGCAACTGGGCCTGATAGGAATGTGAAGATAGGCCTCCTTGAGATCCAAAGTCACCATCCAGTGATCTCTGCCTAGCATAGGCAACAGCTGCTGCAGTGTTAACATCTTGAATTTGGAATTTCCAGAAAGGTGTTTAGAATGGATAAATCCAGAATGGGCCTCCAAGTATTTCCTTCTTTGGCACTAAGAAAAGACGGAATAAAACCCGTGCCTCTTTCCACAGAAGGAACTGCCTGTATTGCTCCCAACCGAGCAGAGAAAAATCTGTGCCTGCGCTTCCAGTCTTTGCTGATGAGGCACATCCGGCATACCTTTGAAAGGAGGGAATGTGTGAAAATAAAACTTGTAGCCTCGAGTTATAATGTCCAATACCCATTTGTCTTGGGTAACAAATGCCAATTCCGTTTGAAAAGCCCCAGTTTTCCTCCTAGAGGAGCTGCCAGCAAAGCAGAGTCTGGCAGCTGAAGACACAGGTCATTGGGACTGCTTCTGAAAGGACTGACCCCTGCCCACCCCAGCAGAAGGGGTAAAAGAACTCAAAGGTCTAGAAGTAACAGGGCCCTGAGAGGAAGCCCTACCTCTACCACGCCTCGACCTGCCCCTAGAATGAAAATCCGAAGAGGGAAAAGACCATCCCTTAGCAGGCCAATTCCTATTGAACTTAGGGGGCTGAACCTGTAAGAAGTCTTTTACCGTCTGCATAGACTTAGCTTTTTCCTCCATTTTTTTCAAAACTGATTCCACTGGAGGGCCAAAAAGAACATCAGATTGCAAAGGAGCATCCATAATGCGAGCCTTAACATGCTCTGACAAGGACTGACCTCTAAGCCAGGCATGTCTGCGAACAACAGAACTAGTAGCAGCCACCCTGGAAGAAGCTTGTAAAGCATCAAAACCACACTGCAAAAAACGCTTACCAACCTGGTCAGAAGCATGCACGAAATCCTGAAGCTCCTTACAGCAACACCTTCAGCTAAAGCATCAACTTTACATTTCAACTGACTTAGCAAATAATTCTGATACCTGAGCATATGAAATTGACAATTTAAAGCTCTCATAGCCAAAGTAGAAGAGGTATACAGTTTTTTACCCCACCTATCCAGGGCCCTAGCATCCTTGTCCAGAGGAACTGGATTCTTAACCACAGAAGCCTTAACACCTTTGGGGCCTTGAGAAATAGTTTCTGGATCAGCCCTAGGACTCTTATACAAGTACTTGTGAGCTTCCGGAACCCTGTAGTATCTATCTGGTTTAACTGGGGCAGGAGGCAGAGAATCTGGGTTAAGGGCCGCCTCAGAAAATACATCCTGAACAACATCCAGTACAGGGGGAATAGCCAAAGGCCTGTGCTGAGGTAAAAACAAGAATGCTCTTAGCCTTTTACGAGAATCAGAATAATCTTGGCCATCCCACTGGAAATGTTCCCTCATGGAATGCAAAGTTTCAGAGAAAGAAAAATCTTCTGGAGGGGACGCAGAGTGGATAGCGTCCTCAGCCTCTGCATCAGAATAGGGAGGGAAATCCTGAAGCTCTTCCACAGAGGAATCTGACTCATTGGAAGACTGAACCAGACCCTCCAACTCTGTGTCTATCCTGGGCCTCTTCACAGGGGGGGGCATGGAACCTCTAATTAAAGTAATCAAATCTTCAGCCATCTTTAACATGTGCTTCCTAGGGGCTGGACCCTGGGGATGAGCACCAGCAGGGAAAGACCTAGATTTAGAATGGCCTTTGCCTTGAGAAGGAGGAGGTCTAACTACCCTATGAGGGGAGGAAGCCACAGACAACAAAGAAGCACCCTCAGCCTGGCCTAACACAGGAGGAGCCACTTCCTGCAGTAACAAAGGCTCCCCTTGACACACAGGTAAACTGTCAGAAGGAGCCACTGAAGCAGTCAGTGGTTCCACAGAACCAACGTCCGGAGTGGACGCCTCATCCTGTGTGGACCGCAAAGACTTTTCTTTGCGCTTCTTAGAAGAACCAGTCGTCGGAGAATCTGACGGCATGTTATAATTACAACGTTTACCAAACACTAGCCTAGCACAGTCCAACCGACGTTTAATAGTACGCTTGTTAAAAGTAGCACCAAAGCGACACCCAACAACGTCGTGCTCAGGCCCTAAACAAGGAATACAGAGTGAATGGTAATCCCTATGAGGAATCTGTTTCCCACAAGAAATACAGTTAACTTTTTCTGACATCCGTCAATACTGAGGCAAGAAAAAGACAAAAAATGTCCCCAACAGGGTACTTATCCAACTTGGTATCCGGTCTGAAACTCGAAAACCGACAATTCCAGAACACCGAACGGCACTTGCAAAACTGCTTCTGCTTAGGACCATGCGGCAAGAAAGACAGAGGTTATGGCGTCGGTCATGCGCATTTGTACTGACAAGTACTTGCGTCAGTCTCAGGCGCCCATGACCGACGCCGGTTCTAGCCCTTTGATATTCGGGCCGATGGTGGGCAGCGGAGTACCCATTTGTCAGGACTGCAGCAATGGGAGACGACGAACATCTGTAGATAAAGCATTCCTCATACCTTCACAATATGTCAGAATAAACTGCAACATATGAACCTGACAATTTAAAATTCTGAAATTCAAAGCTGCAGAAGTATATACTTTTTTTCACATACCTATCAACAATTTTCCCATCCTTATTAGAAACAGTAGGATTGGGATTAACTAAATGCTTAAGGGCAGAGAAGTTAAATATGGCTATAGTTACGGGGTCAGGTTTGGCAACAGTGTATAAAAATTTAAAACACTAAGGAACTTTATACATCCTATCATCTTTTTGGAGACATCTGGCTAGCTATCAGGAAAACTGCAGGCAGTAAGACACACATCCTCTAAAGCACACAGGACAGGAGTACTGGGTGTAAGTTCTGGAAAATCCTTCTGTAACAACAGTGTTCTCACACTGAAAGCACTGGGCCATTCTAACAACAGTCTCAGAGAAAGAGAACCCCCTACGGGGAGAATTAGAAAGAAAGCTCTCCTCTGAGTCTAAATCAGAAATCTGTCCCTCTTCAAAAGGAACCTTGAAGATTGGATGGGAGAAAGGAAATTCACCCCGGGGATCATGTCAGTCGCCCTGCTAGACAGGGGTCCAGGAAGTAAATAGTGTGGAAGAAATAGCCAGGGAATTGTTATGGCTAGGCTTGTATAGGCCCTAGGGTCGATAGCCTAGTACTAACCTATGAACCTATAAGGACAAAACCCTGAATCTGACCCTACATATTCCTGTTCAGATTCAGGATCTTCAGGAAAGGAGAAGTTTCTCTTTCATTTACCAGAAACTACTCAACAAGAAGGATCAACAGCCTGAATCAAACTCTGAGACAGTCTGAGTAAACTACTCCTATCCAAAGAAATTTGAGGAGGTACAGATACATACTAGGTTTTCCGTTTCTTTTTGACAGGAAAAATGACCATGTTACTAATGTCAGCCACTGCTTCCCCATGGATGGGCACAGCATTTTAACACAAGAACGAAACATTTCATATTCCCTCTCACAGGACCGACAAGAGTGGCTCTCCCTTGCCCACTGAGGGGATTCCAACAACTGTACAGGATATAGCTAACCCCCAGTCCATAGTGATAGTAGGTGCTACATCAGAGGGATCCAAAGTAGAGTCATCCAGCTCTGGCTGAAGCAAACTGCTAGCCTGCTGTGGTGGCAAAGGCTGTTTACTTAACTTTTTATTTTTGTGGCTGAAGAAGGAGTAACTGTGGCAGTGACAATCTGTTTCATGGTCAAGCTAAAAATGGTGCCTCTATCCTGAGAAAAACGAGCAACAATGCCAGTAAAACTACCAGTCCACAAAAGTTACTTTTTTGGCGCAAAAAATAAATAAATAAATAAACCAAGTAAACCGCACTTTCAAACACTATGGCAGCCCCACAACATTAAAATAAACACTACAATACTGTAATACCTAATGAAGAAGGTACGGAAATGGTTAGAATGGAATGAATGGATTTCAAATAATTTTCAAAAAACACCATGAGCCTTCTTATGGAAATATTAGATTTAATATTAAGTTACAATTTTTTTTTAATTCCACGACTGTATGTATTGTCAAAGCAATGGGGGCCACTATGGCAACCAGTTATGCTAATATTTTTATGCATGGGTGGGAAAGAGCGAATATCTTTTGAGAGTTCTTATGGTAACCACGTTGTTTTTTTCAAACGTTTTATTGATGATGTGCTCCTAATTTGGAGAGGCGGTACTGATTTGCTAAAAGAATTCTTAAATTTTGTCAACAATATCAGTTCTTTTCTGAAGTTCACCTCAGAATTTAGCCCTATCAGCATCAATTTTTTGATGTCACAGTTCTAAAGGAAAGGGACAGTGATTACTACGATGTAGAAGAAGGATGTACACAATAATGCTTACTTACCCTATAGAAGTATGCACCCTAAAACAACCAAAGCTAATATTGTCAAAGGACAATTAATGAGAATCGATAAGTTAACTGAAAAGAGGACAATTTTTTTTTAGAAGAGGATGCTAGTTTATGCAGGAAGTTTATTAGAAGTTACCCTGAGAATTTAGTTTCAGAAAAGTACATAGAGATGTGTAACCTAAGGAATTCTGTCAACACTTTAACCGAAAGGCCTAAGCAATCTGACTTTAGAACTTCCATGCAACTCAGCAATAGTGTAGATGACAGAGCAATCAAAAATATTATACCAAACATTTTTGAAAATTTTGAAAAGTTGTCCTGAGATGATTAAAGCAGTTTGTACAAAAGAAGGGAAAAAGTTTCAAGAATTATTTTTACTCTAAATTACAACTGCCTGAAATTCAGTGTGTTAAACCAGGTTTGTTCAAATGCTTCAACTGCAATATTTTGTTCACTGATGCTACTGAAATATGAATTAACAATTACAACATCACCATTAAGAGACTGTATACATGTAAATGTAAATTTGTTGTATATTTACTGGTATACATATCCTGTAAGTCCTTTCATGTGTGTCATACAGTACAGTTTTGTACCTACCATAAATGTAGATGTTCGAGTGCTAATACAGCTGTAGTCATAACAGATGGGGTTATCCTGCCGTCAGGCGTTCCCTCGGTCGGCCGAATTCCAAAGTCTAGGTCCGGCGTCGGTTGTCGTCACTTCTTCCCTGACGTCAGTGCGGCAGGGGTATAAAAGAACCAGCCGACGGCATTTTCTTCAGTTTTTCTTGCCCCAGATGTCAGGTGCCCCCAGAAGGAAGGCAAAACATAAACTCATGTAATAATGCAATGTAATATAATCAAAAAACAGTAGTTTGCAAGCAAATACACCATAAAGAATACCCCAATCAGGTTGTATGAGGAGGTGCTTGTCATAAGGCCTGTCCCAAGAGGGGATGGATGGAGGGAAACCTGGAATGCAGCTGTATTAGCACTCGAACATCTACATTTATGGTAGGTACAAAACTGTACTATGTTCATCGTGCATACAGCTGCAGTAATAACAGATGGGTAGAATCCCAAAGCTAAAAAGGGGTGGCAGGGACTAAGTGGAACTAGGAGGAGCAAGGATGCTCTGCAAGACTGCTGCGGCAAAGCCCGCTCTAGATTTGGAGTATAGTGGAAGGTGATAGTGCTTGGAGAAAGTGTGCACAGAACTCCAAGTGGCTGCTTCCAAAATATCCTTGGTAGGAACCCTCCTGAGGAAAGCTGCAGAGGTTACGGTTTGCCTCGCCAATACCAAGACTCCCGGTCAATCAACAAAGAACAGTCACAAAAATCCGACTCCAATGCAGGAATCCACCAAATAAATAGTGAATGTCGACCACAATGTCCAAGTAAAAACGGCAATGAGACACAAACCAAGAACCCAATGGTTGTTGGAGCAAACACCAAGACACACTGTAGGTGAATTAAATAAATAGATGATTTATTCCACCACAAAAACACTAAGACTAAGCGCTTTCACCAGATACACTGGCTTCTTCAGAGTCATGACTTCAGGGTCTGTTGGGAAATCAAGGAATCCTCCATGCGGCTAGATTGAGGGTTTTTAGCTGACTGTGAAGAGTTTTGAAGTTGTGTTGGGTCAACAGAAAAGGCACTAGAGGCAGGATCCATGGTGGGGAATGCGTCAGGCTCTTCAGGAGTGGATACCAGTGTTGTCTTGGCCAGTCTGGAGCAATGAGAATCATCTTTGGCCTCTCTGCTCTGGCTTTTAATAGAACTTTGGGCAGCAGAGGAAGAGGTGGAAAGGCATAGACTGTCATTGTTGTCCAAATGAAAGAAAGTGCGTCCACTTTCCAGGACTGTGGATGATAGGTCCTTGAGCAAAATTTTTTCAGTTGGTAATTTTTGTGGGTAGCAAAGAGGTCTATGTCTGGCCGTCCCCATGCCTGAATTATCTTTGCGAAAACTTGAGGATGCAACTTCCATTCATGTGGATCTGTCATATTTCTGCTTAGGTTGTCTGCCAGCGTGTTTTCCTTCCCTGGCAGGAATTGTGCTTGAAGTTGGATTTGCAATTCCAGAGCCGTGTTCCAAAGGGACATGGCTAGTCTGCACAGGGGGTATGAATGAGTTCCTCCCTGTTTGTTTATGTACCACATCACTGTGGTGTTGTCTGTCCTTATCAATAGCTGGCCTGGATGCAGTAGGTCTTGTGAAGGCCATAATACCTTTTGTACTGCTAGCATTTCCTTTTGATTGATGTGTAGGTGCTTCTCTTTTTGGGACCATTTGCCCTGAATGCACTGATCTGTCATGTGCGCCCCCCCCAGGCGTAGTCCGAGGCGTCTCTTGTGATGATTTGATTTGCTTGAGGCATGCAGAAGGGGAGACCTATGTATCTTTGACATGCTTGAGCCCACCACATAAATTCCCTTTGAAGACATGGAATGAGTGGTATAATTGTTTCCAAACTGTGGCTGTGTTGAGACCATAAGTTTTTTAGGTACCATTGAAGTTTCCTCATATGCAGCTTTGCACATGGGATCAGTAGGATGCAAGATGCCATGAATCCCAGAGCCTGCAGGACTTTCCTTGCAGTCAGCCTGGTGAAGGTTGCCATTTTTCTGAAGTACTGAGATATAGTTTCCCTTGCTTCTCTGGCGTGAGGTAGGCCATCTGGGTGTTTGTATTCAAGCTGGCACCCAGGAAAATTATTGCTTGAGAGGGTATTAGTTTTGATTTCTTTTTGTTGACTGTGTATCCCAGAAAGTTCAACAATTTTATTACAAAGGCCAGGTGTTTCAGAAGTATGTGCTTGCTGTCCGCTTGGATCAGGCAGTCGTCCAGATATGGGTATATTTGTATCCCTTGAAGTCTGCAGAAGGCAATTACTGATGCCAGGCATTTCGTAAACACTCTGGGCGCAGTAGATAAGCCAAAGGGCAATGCAGAGAATTGATAATGGGTTGAACCTGCAAGTAATCTGAGGTATCTTCTGCAATCTTGTCTGATAGGGACATGCAGGTATGCCTCCTTGAGGTCCAATGTTACCAGCCAAGACTCCTTGCCCAGCATGGGAAGAAGCTGCTGTAATGTGAGCATCTTGAATTTTGGTACGAGTAAATATGTGTTTAGGATGGATAGGTCCAAAATAGGTCTCCAATCTTTGTCCTTCCTTGGTACCAGGAATAGTCTGGAATAAAAACCTTGACCTTGTTCATTTGCAGGTACCTCTTGAACAGCTTTCATGTCCATGAGAGCTGAAATTTGTTTTTGTGCCCTTTGATTTTGTGGCAGGTTTGGCATGCCTCTCATTTTTGGAAGGGTGTGAAAGTGGAATCTGTAGCCTCTGTCTATAATGTCCAGGATCCATTTGTCTTTTGTGATAATATGCCAATTTTTTGAAAATAATGCCAGTTTTCCGCCTAAAGGTGCTGCCATTAAAGCTTTGCTTGGCATGCAAAGGGGAAAGTCATTGTGTCTGCTTTCTGAATGGCTGTGATCTATCTTCTCCACCTCTTGGTGCAGGTGCTTGCCATCTTCTGGCTCTAAATGATCCTTGAGATTACCCTCTACCCCTCGGGCGCCTGTATCTACCTCTTTGAGGTCTGTCCATGGCTGGAAAGGACCAATTTTCTGAAGGACAGTTTCTGCTGAAACATGGAGGCTGTACCTGTAGGAAATCTTTCACTGTTTGCATTGATCTTGCCTTTTCCTCCATTTTCTTTAGTACCTCCTCAGCTTTAACACCAAACAATACATCTTTTTGAAGAGGTGCATCTAGTAATTTAGTTTTGACATGATCTGGTAAGGTTTGCTCTTTGACCCAAGCATGTCTACGTATGACAGACCCTGTAACAGCAGCTCTACATGAGGCCTCTAAAGCATCAAAACCACATTGCAAGGTATGTTTACCCACTTGCTCTGCACTATGCAACAAATCCTGTAACTCCTTTAAATCTGGTTGTTCAGGTTGTGTCATTTTGCTTTTCAACTGAGATAACAAAAACTGTTGATACTTTAACATATGGAACTGACAGTTTAATGCCCTCATGGTTAAAGTGGCCGAGGTGTATACCTTTTCCCCCCACCTTTCTAAAGCTCTGGAATCCCTCTCTGAAGGTAATGGGTTTTAGGCAGCAGAGGCCTTAATTCCCTTGGGACCCTGTGAAATAGTTTCTGGGTCAGCAGCATGGCTTTTGTATAGGAATTGGTGTGAATCAGGAACCCGGTAATACCTGTCCGGTTTAACAGGAGCTGGAGGCAAAGAATCTGGGTTGAGGCTGGCTTCTGTGTACACATCATCTAATATATCCAAAACAGGAGGGATAGCCAGAGGCCTGTGCTGAGGAAGCAAGAGAAAATCCCTGAGCCTTTTCTTGGAATCTGAGTAATCTTGGCCTTCCCAGTGAAAGTGTTCCCTCAAGGTATGTAAGGTTTCCCCAAAAGAATAGTCCTCAGGGGGGGAGACCGAGGGAATGTACTCCTCAGCATCAGAATCTTCAAAAGGGGAATATGAATATTCCTGGTCCTCAGAATATTCTGAGGTAATAGAGGCCTGGTCTGAGGAAGGGTAGTCTTCCTCCAGTCTGGGCCTTTTGTCCGAGGGTGGTTGAGAACCCCTGATAAGAGTAATCAAATCCTCTGCCATTTTGAGCATGTGTTTTTTAGGCATGGGGCCTAGACAGGGGCTCTGTGGGGCTTGTCTTTTAGTTTTCATGGCTGCTTTAGATTTTGTGAAAGCCTTAATTGAAAAAGAGGAAGGCCTGAAGACACCTTGAGAGGTGGCAGGTCTGTCTAAATTCTGAGTTTCCCCGCCAAGAGTGGCGTCAGTATCTGTAGTCGGAGTGGGGGCCGAGGAGCCTGCGACCTCGGGCACAGAAGACACTGCTAAAGAAGCGTCATCGGTACTCAGGGGCTGCGTAGGCGCCTCGCTGAGAACCGGAGCACCTGTAGCCGGCTTTAGCATGGTGTCGGTAGAAGTCGCGGACCTCGTATGTCGGTCCTTATCTTTGCGTCTTTTACTCAAAACTGGAGTCTGAGTATCCGACGACATAATGTAATTAAATTTTTTACCAAAATAGTGCTGGGCGAACTCCGCCTGACGCTTAATAGTACGATTGTTGAATCTAGCACAAAAACGACAGGCCGAGACGTCATGGTCTGGGCCTAAGCAAGGAACGCAGAAGGAATGGAAATCCTTATGCGGTATTTGTTTCCCACAAGAAATGCAATTATTAACTTTGTCTGACATCGGTCTGAGGCAAGAAAAGTTTCCCCAACGGGGTACTTAGCTTTCAAGAAGACTTCGGCTGAAAAATTTTCGTAAATCTCAGGAGCTGGTTGACTGGCACTTGCGAACTCCTTCTGCTTCGGGCACCGCGTGGCAAGAAAGACTGAAGAAAATGGCGTCGGCTGGTTCTTTTATACCCCTGCTGCACTGACGTCAGGGAAGAAGCGACGACAACCGACGCCGGACCTAGACTTTGGAATTCGTCCGACCGAGGGACAGCCTGACGGCAGGATAACCCCATCTGTTATGACTGCAGCTGTATGCACGATGAACTTCACAAGAGAACTATATAAAAGAATATACGAGCATAAATATACATTGTTGGTGGGGGATGAAAAAAATGTACTTGGGAAGCATTATAAATTTTGTAAATGCAAAGTATATTTTAAATTTCTAGTTTTAGATAAAGTAAAAGGGTTTGATAACATGTTCAGTGCAGAAGACGAACTTGGGTGGTATGAATATCTATGGCAAATAAGATTAAATGCATGCTATCCACCTGGTTTAAACACCCATGAAGACTTTGTTGCCTTTCTCAGAAGGAAGGGATTAAAGCGTCAATACATTTGTGTGTCATGTGATTTTCTCTTTCTTATACAAGTAGACTTCTCAAAATGCAGTCTGAAGAAGTTTTGCTATAAGAGACGAATGTGCTTACTGTTTAATGTGCATAAACTCAGATGGTTTTATCATCTGGCTTTATTTTATTTGATTCGTTAGTCCAGTTCGACTGTTTCTTTGATTAAAATAAACATAGTTTCTCCACAGAAAATAGTTTATCAGGTTAGATAACACACTCTTGTAGTAATTTGTTAAAACACAACACTCCTAGCTTTAAAATAACTTTCCTGAAGAGGAAAGTAATAAAACATCAGTAAAAAAATAAGAAAATGCAAGCCCCCCCCCCCAAGGGAACTTTTCGGCCCAGCTAAGAAAAGCACAGACTGACTGTCGATCCTCAAAAGCCTCAAGATAAGTGTACTCTTCAGCATCAGTAAAGCTCTGAAGGACTTTGCATCCAAACTTATCTTTTAGTCAGCTCTGCTTGAGCTGCTTGACAATTTGGGCACATGGAAGGTGTCCTAAGGCCTTGGAAGCTTGCCGACTGTTATCTCCTTGGCAGAAAAGAAAGTATACAGCTAAGGTTACTGCAGCAATGATCAATATGAAGAACATCTAGTAGTACATCAGAGTAGCTGAAGCTCCGTGCGCTATAAAGAATCATGATCATGTCTGTCCGATCTTAATTGCCTTGTGTTCTCGACACAGATTCACCTCAGCAGCAGAGTTAAAGCTCACAAGGTGAATTTCTTAACATGCAGAACTAACAGATGATATAGAGAAATTTAATCAATTCAACTGTTCATAAATGCTAGTTAGAATACAAAGTCTACAGCTTTCACCGCATCCAGGCATACCTCTCAGAACAAGAAATCTGGACAAAGCCATAAATAATGGGGGGACAATTTTTAAATATTAATCTTACAGGCTTAGAAATTTAACAGAATAAGTTCTGTATTAGCATAGATTTTCTGAATGGTGTGAAGTCTGAAATTCAAATGTCTATCAATATTTTCTGACTACAGTCTTCAACAATTTGCCAGAAGACCAAACTTTTATGAGGACCCGACTAAAAACATGAGGCAAAAATCTGGACATTTGAGAGGTATGTGACCAGGATTGCCCAGCACAGAAACAGGGATAACTTCACAACAACAGCACAAGAACAAACTATGTTAAGTTTAACTTTGTATCTGTGGCAAAGAAATCAGCACAAATTTTAAAAAACCTAGTGCATACCATACCTTTTTGCCCTGCCACGCTGCCACTCTCAAGAATGTGAGAAGTAGTTACCTTATTATTTTCTTTGAAATCTTACAAAAAAAAAATGGGAAAAGTCAGCCAACTATGAAACCAGATGAAATGAGTCAGTATAACAAGGGGGAAATGCAATAGGAAAAGGTGTAAAACTTACAAGGGAACAAAATGGACCTGCTTTTCTGAAAGACTTAAGATGAGAAGCAAAGGCTTACTTCAGTAACACATGGATCAGTATAAAACAGCACATATGAAAGCATGGAGCACTACAAGACAACTGCAAATGCAGGAAAATGAAAGTTAAACTGCCAGTAGACTAGGATCTACAGTTCCTGAAAAGCAGTAAGCAAAGCCACGTTTTACCTGCCACCGAAATATAATGGTCTGCTTTTAAATAGTTTAGCAATAGTGACCAAGAAAAGCAGGCTCACTTCTATACCAGTTAACCTACACGTACTGTCTGGAGCAGCAAGACGACTAAGTACCTATCTCAATAACTCCCTAATCGAACAGAGGATGGAATTACTGTTGAATTCTCCCATGGCCCTCCAATGAAATTTGCTATGCACAAAGAGAATTTCTTTGTCAGCAAACAGAAATAAATATAAATCTTCCAAGCCCTAAAACTAGAGCCTTGTAATCAACTGCTTCACTCCTTTGTTTTTTTTTTTTTGTTTTTTGCAAGTCAGGAGAAAATATTTCATCCATTTCTCTCTCTCTGTGTCCTAGCAGGGAAGGTGACTGTGCTGAAACATGCATGTAAATATAAAAAAAATATCCACCAGTGAAAGAAATTTCATTGGGATATTGACTCTAAGTCAACTGCAACTTCAACAGCTACAGTTGGCAAATAGCGAATGAGTGCATCCCTTCCCTTGTCAACCATGGCAGGAGCAACAGCCCATGGTAATGCAAGTAGAAATCTGTTTCTATTCTCAGCTACTGCAAGACCTTGGAATTTATAAAGAGTTTGAAGGTTTGACAGATGATGATGATGATCAATTTCGATAACAGTTCCACCACCACTCGTGATCTTTTTGCTACAGTGAAATACTTCAGCAGCTTTCAAAACAGCATAGTGCTCACAGTAATAAAGCAGTGCCACACCTCTGAATGACAGAACTGCTGGACAGGAAAGAGACACTTGCAATGTCCTTATGTCAAATATGGCATATGACCTGGCATGAATACCAAAAGAGTAATGCTTGATAAAGATAGTTGTTTTCCAGACATTAAAGCTGCAAATGTCAGTACCAGGGAACGTACCTGGCCAGAACACAGGCAACTGTGCCTCAAGTAGAATGTGTCTTAATATTAGCAGGTAAAAAAGTGCCTGCTTTCTTTTCTCAACAAGCAATATTAACAATCCAAGTAAAGAAAATACTTTAAGAGGATTTGCATAACTTTTAAGAACATTATGCCTGTCCTCCTTATTTAAGCACTCCAGGATACTACCAAAAATAACAGAACAGACTTTTGGCTACATTAGATTCACCAGTCAAATGGGGTATTTAATGATGTACAGCTGTTATCACTGAATGACTGGATTTTCACTGCAAACATGCATAAATAGCTACAAAGAATATTTAAGAAAAAAGTCCAATACTGCATTTCATTAAGTAAGTTAAGTTTGATGAATAATTTATGTTTTAAAAGCAGAGGTTATTGTGTTTAGTCCTATACATTTGCTACAGTAGAGAGACGATCATCCGAGCTACTTGTGACCTAGGGTAGTCCGGACAATCAAACTGTTCAGGTAATCAAGCATACATTGAACTGGATAAAAAGCTTCTAGAATCTTGTTTTTTCTGCACTCGAAGAACACTTTTCAACCATTCAGCAAGTCCAGTGGACGATAAAGAATATTTTTCACACACAAGCAAGCTACAAGTTCAAAAAACATGCACAAGCTAATATGTACAGCGTTTACATATTCAGACTTCATGATTTTTCCTATCCCAAAACTTTGGAAGACTGGTTTTGGATAATCAACTCTCTATTGTATTCATCTTTATACAATATGAAAACAAAGATTTTTCAGTTTGTGAGAAAGCAAGACACTTTTTTGCTTAAGCTGTCTCAGTCGCAAAATGTTAACTACATCAACATCAGGTTCATTTAGTCATGCTACACATATGAATTAAATCACACTTTACATTTATCATCCATTCAGGTCATAGCTGAAAAGTGTCTTCAGACCAGCCCACCAACCCAATTACCAAATAGTAAATAAATCCTATTTGGGGTCTTCAGGCAGAATACAACTTATCCATAAATCCTTACAGCTTCAACAGTGCAATGAATTAAATCAAAGTGCAACTGCCAAACCAAAAGCATAAAGAAATATGGAGGAAAAGCCTTCACAGCAACTGCTTTAAGAGAGAGACCCAATTACTCAGGAGTCATACACGACTTTATAAAACTGCCCAAGCAGGGTAATCAAAGCCTCAGTGTCTATATGGTGCATGAAGCATCCCTTCTCTGTGAAATAAATATTACATTAAAAAATATGAAGCCAAAATACTTACTGGTGCAGAATCAGAAAAAAAAAGCATTTCAGAAGGATAAAGCTTCTAATCCTACGGAATATTCTACCCCTACAAAAGAGGAAGTAATGCAGTCCTTGCATCACACAAAACCTGTAACTAGCCAGTACAGGCAAGAGCAATTACAGTGCCACTCAAAATCTATAGATCATACACTATACACCTCTCTCATTCACACTGCCATCAACGAATCTTTTCTTCTCTATTAATCTTGATCCTATTCTTTAAAACCACGTCTCCTTATCCTGACGCTATCCAATGAATATGTGTTTTCTTTGTTGTTCTACTTGTCTATATCAGTCCACAGAATTATTTTTATGATTTATACATCAAAATTTCTCTTATTTGCAGATATGGCATTCCTGTATTTGTGACATCTAAAAAATTATAAATACCTTTTTTAATTTTCTAACTAGAATCAAGAGTCATATATGACATTTTATGATGCTTTTCTCCCCAGGACTCCAATGAAAAGGGACTCTTGCCCAGTCAGAAACTTTCCTAATACACAAATGAAAACAAAAAAAACAAAAATCAGAAACTTAAAAAACTAAGACCATTCAGAAATAAAAAAATTTCCTAAACTATCATAACACCCTTAACTTCTTCCATAATGCACTGCTGTGCCTACCCCAGCCACACCTGAGATGAACTAAACAAAGCAACAATGAAGTACAAAAATTTAACTCAATACCTATTATATGAAGTGGGAGGAGGAGGAAGGGATATGTTAATACAGATCTATCTACTTCTATCAAATCTATCATTATAGCAAGTACCTAAGTTTTGTATCTTGGTCGAGGCAGTTCTTACATACTCATAGGTAGTCCCTAGACTACTGATCAGTTAGACTAACCATGTATTCCCAAGCAGTTTTTTTGCCTTACATTCCAGGTATGAATATCCCAGAGATGAGCAGAACATTTACCTATCGATGAGGGGCCACAGTGCTAAACCAGAGATGAATTTGCAGTTAACCTATTCGTTCATCCAGATTACATCCGAATAATATAAGAGAAAAACTTTGCTTTATGTGGGAAGGAAGACTATTCCAAAACAGCAGTAATCTATGTGATATATATCTATCCCTCTAACATGTTCTATTTATGTTGCAAAAGAGGCTAAGATCTCTTGAGCAGGTGTTTATGCCTCCACTGGACTTCCGAATGTGCAGCAAGTCTGACAAGATAGGGTCTGTTGAGGCTTTGTACTTGAGGCAGACATTGTCCCTTAGCAGTATGTATGGCAAACAAAATAGTGACAATGCTTTAAGACAGTCCACGTAGCTTTTATGATACAGGTCTGATTTTCTTAGTAATAAAGTACTGAGCATTCAAGTGGCATCAAATGTTTGGACAGGTACATACTGAAGGGGGTATTATATTCAGATTTATGGGTCTACACTTTCCTGGATGTGCTGATACCCCACCTTTGTGCAAGGGGATTACAGCTGCTATCCTCCATTCATCTGGCACAAACCTGTTTGAAGGCTTATGATGAAGACCTTCTTGAGGTAGGTCTGACAGGTCCTGTTTCAGGCTGACCAGTAAGCAGTCTGGTATGTTATCCGACCCCACAAAGGAGTGTTCTTAGCATTGGATAGTGTCTTGTCAGCCTGTTCATGGGAGATTTGAGGGGGGAGATGTTAATGCAGGTATGAAATCTAGGAATGTAGGAGGCATGAGTGCAAAGAATTAGAGAGAAATTTAACCACTAGAAGACTGGCGATGTCATCTAGGCCTGATTATGTGAGATAATTTACTATTAGCTCTGTGCAGTGCTGGACATTATTTCTAAAGATTCTAACATAGTAAAATAAGGTTTTGTGGTTTTCCTTTGCCTGGGTATCTATTTTTACCGGCGGCCACGGTGGTGCAGTGTTTAACGTTGCCGCCTCACAGCAAGAGGTTCTCCAGTTTGATTCTCGGCTAGGGTGCCTTCTGTGCGGAGTCTGCATGTCCTCCCTGTGGTCGCGTGGGTTTCCTCCGGGTGCTCCGGTTTCCTCCCACATCCCAAAGACATGTAGTAGGTGGATTGGACACTCCAAGTTGGCCCTAGGTGTGAGTGTGTGTGCCTTCTGTGGAAGGTTGGGCGCCAGGCTGGCAACTCGATACCGTAAAACTCCACTGCCAATCATGGGCAGATAGATGATGCGCTGTGGTGACCCCTAACCGGGAAAAGCCGAAAGAAGAAGAAGATCTGGCTCTGCATGATTTGATCAGAGTCAGGAGTTTCCTGTTAAGTTTAGGGCGAGCTTTATTATTATTATTTTTTTTTTTTTTTTGCATTTTGACCGTTATCATTTATGCTTATTTTTCAATATTTTTTCTTCTACTATAGGGCCTGTTTATATTTGGCTTCAACCATAGGGATTTACTTTTGAATCTAGTGTTGTATTTACTTTGAAGGGGACAGACGCATGTATAACATCTATTCACATGTGCATAGGATTTGGTGGCAAAGGATTCTGTATGAGAAGTGGGTCTTCAAGTTGGAAGGGGATGCTGAATTCAGCCAGGTCATCTATCAGTTTCAGTATATCTCCCTTGGCATAATCTCTGAGTGCAGAGGTACTGAAGAACACTTTCAGCTCCAGTCTTAAGATGAATGTGGCTGATCTGTCCTCCAGTTACACAAAAGAGAGAGTTACAAGTGGTAGGGGAACAGAGCTGTCACATATTGGTGAGGACTAAGTCCAGAATTTTACTGACACTGGTTGGGGTGTGGACTAACTGGTCCAGAGAGTTTGTATTGATGAAGTCCAGAAATCTTTGGCCATATCTGTTAGAGGATGTATACATCTACTAGTTAATGGAGGAGTAGTTGAACTCCCTTAGTAGAATGGTGTTTGGCTTAATGCATAGGGACCCATACTAATTAGGCAAGCGTTATGGGCTGGGGGGGGGGGGCATAGCCAGGAAGTCTTGTTAATGGTAAGTTGAACATGAAGGAGTTCCAAACATTTTTTTTTCTCTAACTAGTCTGGAGATTAACATTTTTATCACAAATATGAAGGTACTACTGCCTTTAGTGCTTTCATTTAGTACAGTGGGCCAGAATGGATGGTAGTAGTTGAAATTCTACACTGAAGGGGTGCTTTCAGTGGTCATGAATCAGGTCTTACTGACAATGCACATATCAATGTTTTCCAGAGAAAGGAGTGCTTGTTGGGAGTGCATTTTTTTGTTAAGCTCCTAGTATTGAGCAGCAATACCTTTATGTTATACAGATTTTATTTTGTTACGTTGGAAGCTTTTGAGGACTAACATTACCTAAAAAGGACACTATGGGAGTGCACAAGATTTTAGACAATATACAAAGGTCTTGGGGGTGATAGAAGCAGGCTACCTCTGGCAAAGCAGTCAGGACCATTTACCATCTTCTCTCAGGCTGACATATATTGGACCCCCTTTGAATGACACCAAAACCTAAGCCAGTTGTTGAAGTAAATATTTTTTTATTTGTATTGTAGCACCATTCTTGGTGAAAGTAAAATGCTGCTCGATGCCAAGTTCACACCTGCCTTGGACACATTCTGAGAGCTCCATCACGTCTCTCTTCATATAGTCCAGGGAATTACATCTCATATCATTTACATCCCTATATACTATGACTGTGTCATATAGGTACTTGCGTGCCTGTGTAATGTGAAGAATCCTGGCAACTAATTGATCCTTGAAATGCCTGGAGAGTTGTGCACTGGTGCGTCTCACAATAGAGTTAACTATGACTAGGATGTTGGAATGTATGGAAGTTTACCTTACAGGCTTTTGAATTAAGACACTGCGACTCTTACATGTATGTTTCAAGGTGGGTTTCTGCCATACTTTTCAACTGTCCAGCTTTCTGCAGAATGGCCAGATTTTTGGGAAGCTCCTCATAAATATTCTGACTTTCTAGCAAACTACTGAAGATCAGTAAGTAATGACATGCATTTCAGTTTCAGAAACAGAAACAGTAAGAATCTGAAGAGATTCTTATGTATTGATAAAACCAATTTTTTAGTTAGTAGTATAGATAGACAAATATTAAGGCATGGGACTTTTCCATGCAACAAATGTAACGTGTAAATATATTGCTAGTGACAGCCAGTTTGATCACCCCCATTTTAATTATATTTTAAACCTCGCTTTTATGCGACTTGTGATAGTACAAATCTCATATATTTTGCCACCTGTACAAAGTGCACAGCTTTTTACGTAGGTATGACATCTAGGAGGCTAAGAGACAGAATGTATAACCACACATATGATATTAGGAAGATGAATATATGCAGTGCTTTGGCTAAGCATGTGGCTATACATTCTAACCATGGCTTTAGTTTTAGGGTTCTACAGATTGTAGATATTAATAAAAGAGGGGGTAACAAAATAAATTATCTGGAGATGGTTGAGTTAAGATGGATTTTAAGGTTTAAGAGCCCATATTGAGCCAGGTTTGAATCAGTTTATCAGCATTAAGCCTGTTTTTATAGCACGTGATTGATGAAAAATTCTCTAAGTTTTCTAAATTTTCTAAATTTTTAAGTTTTATTTCCTGGCTTAATATGGGTTAATGCAGTTTGTATTGTCTTAACTGCCTCAGCCACAATGGTAGCCTATTTGACTTGATATGATTGTCAATTACATTAATTGATTATGTTAGGCTAAAATGTATAAAAAGTGCTTTGTTGAACATTTTATGTAAAACCTGAGGAAGCTTGTCTTAGATACACGTGAAAGCGCTTCTTACTTTTGCTATAAAATAAATTGGTTTCATATTTTACTCCATCATGGTGGTTTCTAACTCGTTTATCTTTGTTGGATTGTTTTTGTTTCTTCAGTAGAAACCTTTGGATGGTGGCATTCCTTATCTATATACTATTTGTTGTTTTCATATTTTATGTTTTTTGCCACCTACACACGATAGATACTCCAACAGTGGAACTTGACTACAATCCTGGAATAAGGAGCCCAAGAAGCAAGTGGAGTAATATTTTTCAACAGAATACTAATCCGCTACTCAGTATGGATTTACATCATCCTACTACTACGTCTTCTATTACAGGTACTGTGGAAAACCTTAGTGAATTCTATAACTGCTTAAGAGAACTTGAGAATGACCTGTATAAGTTTCACAGATTAATCTGGCAAAGGAGGCATATGGAAGCTAGTCTCCATTTCCAGATCGTACCGAGAGGCATGCGAGTGCTATGCATGTCCACCTACGGGGATAGCCACCCGGAGCTATTAAAGCAATGGCAACAGTTAAATCTTGATTTAAGTAACCAGTATATGAGACTTCTCATTGATTATTTTACACCTATTGAGAAAGATCTTATTACTAAAACAGACACTCTGTATAGAGACTTGTGTGACTGTTATAAGGGTGAGGTGTACGAGAAGAAGATTGACTTTATGTACACACAAGTAATGGCATACAGTGACAAATTACAGCAGATAAAATATAGAAAATTGCAAAGGGACTATCAAGATTTTTTATCTGGTAATGTCTTTGTGTGGCCGAGAACAAACTTTCAACATAATAACCACAAACGCATATCTAATCTTTCCCCAAATGCTGAAAATGAATCAATAACTCCTGCAGTCACTGTCTCTCTAAATTCCACAGAGACAGCGATGGAAGGTAGGAGTGGAACAGATGTTATATCAACAGATAACAGTAGGTTGACTAGAATTGCGTCAGCATCAGATACTCCTCCTCCTAATCAGCAAGCTATGGAGGAACAGCTGCATTTCAATAGATTTGGCGCTAAACCAAAGAGAGCATCAGGGAATAATGGCAATGTTTTTTTACCGTTACCGATGCAGTATCGCATCAGACAACATGCGAGATCCAGCAGCCGAGGGAGACGGAAGAGAAAGTTCTCGGGCGAAACCGTGGAGGTAAGGAGAAGGAACAGGAATTAAACATGCTCATATTTAATCTTTTGAGCCACACGCTTAAGTCCTAGTGTAGAGACCCTTTTGAACAGAGGTCTTTCTTTTATTCCTGCACAACACAGTGACCTCACTGAAGTATTGACTGACTTATGTCTTTTTGCTCGAAATTTATCTTTGAAAATACTGTTTGGTAAGACAAATGAGTCTGATATGGGAAGTCGTTTTAAACGTAAAAGTACTTTTACGCCTATTCTCCCCCATAATGTGGACTGTTTTGTGTCAGTATGTGAACGATACTTTTATCAATATTTTTCTAATGCTTTTTCTAATGCTGCTCCGAAAAAAGTATATTATAATCTAAATGCTGATAAATGGTGCTCTTTTCATGATTTATCTAAAAATGTTGACTTGATTATACAGTCAGCTGATAAAGGGGGAGGGATTGTGCTTCTGAATACTGTTATGTATGAAGAGATGATGTTGGATATGCTAAGAGATAAGAATACCTATAGGATGATTTCGCAAAATGCTGTTAATAACACTGTAAGAAATGTTCATGATACACTATATGACCTTTTGATGTGTAGACAGATTAACAGCGAGTTTTATGATTATCTCTTGATTGAATTTCCGAAGGTACCATTAATCAAGGGCCTTCCCAAAATACATAAGGGTATTATCCCTCCACCCTTACGACCTATAGTGTCAGGAGCTGGATGGGTCACTGAACATGTTTCACATTATTTGGAATCAGTTCTAGGACCTCTAGCAAGGAGTGTTCCAACCAGTTTGAAGGACACATATCAGTTATTGGATGATTTAGATAGTTTAAAGAATAGCAATAAGTTTTCTTCTTCTGTTTTTCTAGTCTCCCTTGATGTTAAGAGCCTATTTACAGTAATTTCAAATGATTATGGTATAGAGGCCATCAGGGAGAGCTTACTTAGCTTAGGTACCTTTGATTATAATACACAATTGGTTATCTGCACCCTTTTGGACGTAGTTTTGAATAATAATGTTTTCATGTATCACAATGTAATATATGCACAAACATGGGGTGTGGCCATGGGCACCCCATGTGCGAATTCGTATGCAAACTTAGTTATGTATCATTGGGAATGTGCCTTTTTGTTTAATAGCGCTTTTTTCCAGCATGTCCTACTATATAGACGTTTTGTGGATGACGTTTTAATAGTGTGGGACGGTACTCTGGATTTATTGCATGATATGGTTAATTATTTAGAGTCCACCACTGATTTCTTAAGGTTCACGATGGAAGCGTCTCCCCATGAATTACATTTTCTTGATATTACAATTTCTATCAATACAGAAGGCTTCCTTTCCACTAATCTTTATAGGAAGCCTTGCTGGAGGAATGCAATACTACATTATAACAGAATGCATCCATGTTCAGTATTTCCGAATATTGTTAAGAGTCAGTTTAAGAGAATCTCTAGTTTATGTAGTAATGCTATGGATAGGAAGTTACAGTTAAATTATATGGGTGCATTATTTCAAGAGAGAGGATATACTGTCTTTACTGAGCAGTTTGATAAGTCCTGTTTTAGTTACCATGGCTAGTGATATGGAAGGTTCTGCCACTTTGAAACATTCTAGATTTGGGGCTAATTATAAAATCCAACGTGGGCCTAATAGGATATCTTTTACCACGAGATATACTAGTGATATTAAATACATCACTGATATTATAAGAAAGAATTGGAAAGTACAGTTTTGTACCTACCATAAATGTAGATGTCCGAACAGGATAGCATCTGCAGTCCTAACAAATGGGTTGTCCTGTCGTCAGGCAGCCCTTCGGTCGGCCGGATTCCAAAGTCTGGGTCTGGCCTCGGCTGGTGTCGCACTTCACCCGACGTCATCTCTGCTGGTCTTCGGGTATAAAGGCATCAGCCGACGCCATTTTCCTCAGTGTTTCTTGCCCCAGATGCCAGTTGCCCTCTTGGAAAACTAAATTTTGGGTAAATGCCAATGTTTCCAAAAAAAAATAGTAGGCAAACACAAAAAATAAGCATGTATGTACATATATACAAACAAATACACCATAAGAGATCCCCCCCTAGCTAGCTATAAGGAGGGTAAATACCCTAGGAGTACCACAGAGGGGAAAGAGGGTGGGTAACCCTGACTGCAGATGCTATCCTGTTCGGACATCTACATTTATGGTAGGTACAAAACTGTACTATGTCCTTCAAGGATGCATCTGCAGTCCTAACAAATGGGTAGAATACCATAGCCAAACTAGGGGAGGAGGAAGAAGAATTATGGTGTAGTTAGGATCCCTTGCAATACAGCAGTGGCAAACCCTGCTCGGGATCTAGAGTATAGAGGTAAGTTGTAATGCTTGGCAAATGTATGCACGGAGGTCCAAGTAGCCGCCTCAATAATGTCCTTGGTAGCCACTCCTCGTAAGAAAGCTGTGGTAGTGGCTGTAGCCCTTGTAGAGTGAGGTCTTATGTTCTGTGGAATTTGCTTTCCATGGTAGGAGTAACAGAATCTTATGCAATTTCCTATCCACTTGGAGATTGTCTGTTTGGAAATTGCTTTTCCTTCCCTTCCTGTTGCATAAGCTACTAGAAGCTGGTCAGTTTTTCTATTGCCCTTGGTTCTGTCCAGGTAGTAGCGCAACTGTCTATGTACATCCAAGGTATGCAGCAGTCTTTCCCCTGTTCTGTGGATTGGGAAAGAAGGTAGGTAGGTGGATTGCCTGGTTTAGAGACACTCTGGATACCACCTTAGGCATAAATGTAGGATTAGTTCTCATGGACACTCTATCTTGATGGAAGATTAGGAAGGGTTGTACTGCCATTAAGGCCTGTAGTTCAAACCCTTCTTGCTGAAGTAATTGCCAGTAGGAAAGCAGTTTTCCAGGATAGGTGTTGAAGATCTGCTGTTGCTGCTGGTTCAAATGGAGGGAGTGTCAATTTTTCTAGCACAAAGTTCAAGTCCCATGCTGGTAATGGTGGTTTCCTAGGAGGTTTTACATTCTTGATTCCTCTGAGGAACTGCCTGAGTAGAGGATGTGAGAAGACAGGGGGATCGAAGCTGTATTCTGTAGAAATAGCTGATGCATGTATCTTGATGGAAGAATAGGACAGGCCTGTATGGAGAAGCTCTGCCAAGTACTCCAGGATGTTAGCAATATCTATCTTTGACACATCTTTTCCTCTTTCAGTACTCCAAATGACAAACCTTCTCCATTTTCCTGCATAGTTCCTTCTTGCTGAAGGTCTGCGGGCCTCAAGGATAATGTCTTTAACCCTTTGGGATAAATCTGGGTTAGTTGCTGTTATGTAATGTTCCAGGCAGTCAGTTGCAGAGTTTTTAGGTTTGGATGCATGATGTTGTAGTTGTTCTGAGTTAACATCAAAGGCATCAGGGGTAGTGTCCACGTTCTCCCCCGAGACATGCTCCTCAGCAATGGATACCAGTGTTGTCTTGGCCAATTTGGAGCTATCAGAATTATCCTTGGACGTTCCTCTTTGATTTTCAGTAGTACCTTGTGAATCAAAGGAAGAGGTGGGAAAGCATATGCTGTCAGGCCTTTCCAACTGAAGGATAGAGAGTCCACCTTCCATGCAAGTGGGTGGTATGTCCTTGTGCAGAATTTCTTGAGCTGGTGATTGAGTGGGGATGCAAATAGGTCTATTTGTGGCATTCTCCATTTCTTTGTGATGGCCTTGAAGATGTCCGGGTGTAGCATCCATTTGTGAGCATCCGAGGTAGTTCTGCTTAACATGTCTGCTAGGATGTTTTCTTTTCCCGGTACAAAATATTGCCTGTAACTGGATGTTGTAGCTCAGAGCCATATTCCATAGGTCCAGAGTCATTCGGCATAGGGGGTATGAATGAGTGCCTCCCTGTTTGTTGATGTACCACATGACTGTGGTGTTGTCTGTCCTTATCATTAAATGGCCTTCTTTGAGGAATGGTCTGAAATTCTGGATTGCTAGTTTTACTGCCAGCATTTCTTTTTGATTTATGTGAAGGTGCAGCTGGTCTGGAGTCCATAATCTTTGTATGCATTTGTCCAGCATGTGTGCCCCCCAACCTAGGTCTGAGGCGTCCGTTGTGATGGTTTGGCTTGCTTGAAAGTTGTGGAAGGGCAAGCCTGGGTTTGACTGGCATGCTTGAGCCCACCATAGGAACTCTTGTTTCAGGCATGGGATTAGTGGTATTTCGGTTTCTAAGCTGTGCCTGTGTTGAGACCATAAATTCTTTAGGTACCACTGTAGCTTTCTCATATGTAGTCTGGCATGGGGGACCAGGATTATGCATGATGCCATGAAGCCCAAGGCCTGCAGTACTTTCCTTGCTGTTAGTTTGTTCTGCTTTGTTAATGCCAAGAAGTAAAGAGGGAGTTGTTCTTGTTTTTCTGCAGTTAGGAATGCCATCTGTTTTACTGTGTCCAATTCTGCACCCAAGAATGTTCTTGTTTGGGATGGTATCAGTCTTGACTTTTTTAAATTGACTGTGTATCCCAGGGCTTGTAGTAAGCAAATGACTCTTTGTAAGTCTTTTGTCAGCTTGCTTTTGTTGTCCGCTTGTATCAGGCAGTCGTCCAGGTATGGATAAATTTGGATTCCCTGTAGCCTGCAATGAGCGATTACTGATGCCAGGCATTTTGTGAATACTCTGGGCAGTAGATAAGCCAAAGGGCAATGCTGAGAATTGATAATGCTCTGATCCTGCAAGAAATCTGAGGTATCTTCTGCAATTTGGTCGTATGGGGACGTGCAGGTATGCCTCCTTGAGATCTAGAGTTACCAGCCAACACTCCTTGCCCAGCATGGGAAGAAGTTGCTGTAGGGTCAGCATTTTGAATTTTGGAACAATGATGAATGTGTTTAAGGCGGACAGGTCTAGAATAGGTCTCCAACTTTTCTCTTTTCTTGGTACTAGGAAGAGTCTGGAGTAGAATCCTTTGCCCTGTTCTGTAGGTGGTACCCTTTCCACAGCTCTCATCTTTGTTAATTGAGCTATCTGTTTTAGAGCTTCTGTTTTTTGATTTGGAGGTAGGTTTGGCATTCCTCTTTTTACTGGTAAGGTGTGGAAATGAAACCTGTAGCCTTGGTCTATAGTTTGTAAAATCCACTTGTCTCTTGTGATATAGTGCCAATTTTTTGAAAATAAGGCTAACTTTCCGCCTAAGGGTGCTGCTATTTGTTCCCTGGTAGGCGGTGTCAGAGCCAAGTCACTGTGATTGTCCTGTTGCAGTGGCATTGGTTGTGTCTGTGCCTCGTTGGTTATTGCCTTGCCACTGGCGTCCTCTGTAGGCACCTCCTCTGGATTGGTTTCTGCCTCTGGAACGTCTATTCCTGCCTCTCTGAGATTTAGAGGAGTCTGGAAAGGACCAATTTCTGGAAGGCCAGTTCCTGCTAAACCTTGGGGGCTGAACCTGTAAGAAATCTTTAACTGTTTGTACAGATTTTGCCTTCTCTTCCATTTTCTTCATTACTTGCTGGGCAGGAGAACCAAATAGACTGACCTTATCCATAGGAGCATCTAATAGCTTTGCTTTAACATGATCCAGCAAGACCTGTTCTTTCAACCATGCATGCCTTCTTATAACTGTGCCAGTCATGGCTGATCTAAATGAAGCCTCCAGTGCATCATAGCCACATTTTAAAGAATGGTTACTAACCTGCTGAATGTTATTCACCATTTCTAAAACATATTTCTTATCTAAGGAATCATCAGAGGACAGTTTCTTAGTTAACTGATCAAGCATAAACTCTTGGTATTGGATCATATGAAACTGGCAGTTCAAAGCTCTAGCTGAGAGAGTAGCAGAGGTGTAAACTTTTTTACCCCATCTCTCCAAGGACCTGGATTCCCTTTCAGAAGGGAGAGGGTTTTTTGCTGAGGTCGAAGCTACTGCCTTAGGCCCCTGGGAGATAGTCTCAGGATCTGCAAGTGGAGCCTTGTATAGGTGGTGATGAGTGTCCGGTACCCTGTAAAACCTATCGGGCTTGGCAGGGGCTGGAGGTAAAGTATCAGGAGCAGTGCAAACATCATTAAATGCATCATCCACAACAGGAAGAACTGGAGGTATAACTAAGGGCCTATGTTGCGGTAAATGTAGAAAGGTCCTAAGCCTTTTTCTTGAATCAGAGAAATCTTGTCCCTGCCATTGGAATTGTTCTCTCATGGCATGTAAGGTTTCCCAAAGGAAAATTCCTCTGGTGGAGAGGCAGAAGGAATAGATTCTTCAGCATCGGAATCTTCATAAGTAGAAAAAGGAGCCTCTGGATGGTCTGTATTGTCTGAATCATCAGAAGAATCATCTGAGGACACTGGCTCAGGGGGCTCTGCTCTAGGTCTCTTTTCTGGAGGTTGAGAGGCCCTGTCTGGGTGAGATTGGGATCCCCTTATTAAAGAGATGAGATCCTCTGCCAGAGTAAGCATTTGAGAACTGGAACTGGGCCTGTGTGAGGGGGGCTTAACAGGCACTGATTTAGCAGATTTGGCTGCTTTAGCCCTGGCAAAGGCCTTTATAGACATGGCTGCAGGAGGCCTAGCAGCACCACGTGCTGGGGTAGAGACATCCAAAGGGATGGTGTCCGATAATTCTAGAGGAACCACATTAATAGGCAAAACTTCAGAGGCCGATTCAACTAGGGTAGCAGGAGCCTCGGTAGTAGTCATGGATTCAGCTGAAGATTGACCCGTTTGCTCGGTTTCGGCCGAAACCGAGACACTCGCGGTTTGCTTAACCGTGGTTTTGGCCGAAACCGCGGACCGCGAGTGTCGGTCTTTTTCTTTGCGTTTCTTAACAATTTGAGAAGTCGGAGGATCCGACGGCATAATGTACGCAAAATCTGAGCCGAAAAACTGTTCAGCAAACTCCGACCGACGCCTAAGCGTTCGTCGGTTGAAGGAAGCACAGGCTAAACAGGCTGCTACGTCGTGGTTTGGGCCTAAACAAGGTAAGCAGTAAGAGTGGAAATCTTTATGAGGTATTTGTTTCCCACAAGTTAAACAGTTATTCACTTTTTCTGACATCGGCTGAGGCAAGAAAGAGTCCCCAACGGGTACTTAGCTTTTAGAAGTCTTCAAGTAGTATTCGGTAGTAGTAATCTCTGGATCTGACCGACCGGCACTTGCGAACAGCTTCTGCTTCGGCCACGCGCAAGAAAGACTGAGGAAAATGGCGTCGGCTGATGCCTTTATACCCGAAGACCAGCAGAGATGACGTCGGGTGAAGTGCGACACCAGCCGAGGCCAGACCCAGACTTTGGAATCCGGCCGACCGAAGGGCTGCCTGACGACAGGACAACCCATTTGTTAGGACTGCAGATGCATCCTTGAAGGACATCATACTACTTATAGATAGTCAGTGTTCCCAATTGTTAGGGACAACACCTTGTTTCAGATACAGAAACAGTAAGAATCTGAAGAGATTATTATGTATTGATAAAAACAATTTTTTAGTTAGTAGTATAGATAGACAAATATTAAGGCATGGGACTTTTCCATGCAACAAATGTAACACGTGTAAATATATTGCTAGTGACAGCCAGTTTGATCACCCCCATTTTAATTATATTTTTAAACCTCGTTTTTATAAGACTTGTGATAGTACAAATCTCATATATTTAGCCACCTGTACAAAGTGCACAGCTTTTTATGTAGGTATGATATCTAGGAGGCTAAGAGACAGAATGTATAACCACACATATGATATTAGGAAGATGAATATATGCAGTGCTTTGGCTAAGCATGTGGTTATACATTCTAACCATGGCTTTAGTTTTAGGGTTCTACAGATTGTACATATTAATAAAAGAGGGGGTAACAAAATAAATTATCTGGAGATGGTTGGGTTAAGATGGATTTTAAGGTTAAGAGCCCATATTGAGCCAGGTTTGAATCAGTTTATCAGCATTAAGCCTGTTTTAATAGCACGTGATTGATGAAAAATTCTCTAAGTTTTCTAAATTTTCTAAGTTTTTAAGTTTTGTTTCCTGGCTTAACATGGGTTAATGCAGTTTGTATTGTTTTAATTGCCTCAGCTACAATGGTAGCCTACTTGACTTGATTTGATTGTCAATTACATAAATTGATTATGTTAGGCTAATATGTATAAAAAGTGCTTTGTTGAACATTTTATGTAAAACACGAGGAAGCGTGTCTTGGATACACGTGAAAGCGCTTGTTACTTTTGCTATAAAATAAATTGGTTTCATATTTTACTCCATCGTGGTGGTTTCTAACTCGTTTATCTTTGCAAGATTTTAGACAATATACAAAAGTCTTGGGGGTGATAGAAGCAGGCTACCTCTGGCAAAGCAGTCAGGACCGTTTACCATCTTCTCTCAGGCTGACATATATTGGACCCCCTTTGAATGACACCAAAACCTAAGCCAGTTGTTGAAGTAAATAATTTTTTATTTGTATTGTAGCACCATTCTTGGTGAAGGTAAAATGCTGTTCAATGCTATGTTCACACCTGCCTTGGACACATTTTGAGAGCTCCATCACGTCTCTCTTCATATAGTCCAGGGAATTACATCTCATATCATTTGCATCCCTATATACTATGACTGTGTCATATAGGTACTTGCGTGCCTGTGTAATGTGAAGAATCCTGGCAACTGACTGTAACCTGATCCTTCAAATGCCTGGAGAGTTGTGCATTTGTGTGTCTCACAATAGAGTTAACTATGACTAGGATGTTGGAATGTATGGAAGTTTGCCTTACAGGCTTTTGAATTAAGACAATGCGACTCTTACATGTATGTTTCAAGGTGGGTTCTGCCATAATTTTCAACTGTCCAGCTTTCTGCAGAATGGACAGATTTTTGGGAAGTTCCTCATAAATATTCTGACTTTCTAGCAAACTACTGAAGATCAGTAAGTAATGACATGCATTTCAGTTTCACACTTCATATCCTTTTTGTCCTAGCACCTGGAAGGCTCCTATTATCAGAGCAGTATGCCAAGGCTCTCCCTTGCATGTATCTTGTACTGATAGCACCAAACCAATTTAGACGCATGTCAGAACAGCTTTATCCTAACCGATCCAGTAGGTCGAGCTCTGAGCTTAACATTGATCTTAAGAGATTTTTATTCAAAATGCTGCAGTAGATTCTCCTGTACAATCAAAAAAAGGCACGGTGACTCTTGAATTCTTCTTCAACTGAGATTCTCCTTTGCTGTACAATCTTTTCAATTGTTAGGTGAGCGCACTAGTTACACTTCATATCCTTCAGAAAATGCATGCTAATTAAAAACCTATTATCTTAGCAACTTTCTGAGTTAACAAGAGCAACATGTAAGAAATGTCCCTATTTGGGGGCCTTTGTCCCCCCAATTATTTTTTAACTTTGTTCAGGGTTCTTGCACTTACAGGATGAGAGACATGGGTGTTGCCTACGTCGTGTATTTGTCAGATTGCTGAGGACACTTTTCCTTGGGTTACATTTAGGAGGACTTTGTGGTTTAGGGAGGCCTCAGCATATGAAGGTCTATGTGTTTGGTTTGACTAGAGTGGTACAAGTATAGTGTGGTACTGATAACCTGCTTATTTGTAGTGCCGTCATGTGAAAGTTTTACATCTAATAGAACTAAAATACCTGCATCTCTCATTCACAGTGTCTGTTTAAGTAGAAGGTGGTTGTCAATGAA
Organism: Protopterus annectens; assembly: GCF_019279795.1. Taxonomy (NCBI): domain Eukaryota; kingdom Metazoa; phylum Chordata; order Ceratodontiformes; family Protopteridae; genus Protopterus; species Protopterus annectens. Next base: position 1,569,672,445 of record NC_056733.1, on the reverse strand, counting down.
CAAAACACAGTTGCTACACTGTCTCAGGATGCCCATTTCAATCAAGCTGGCTACATAGACATCAGAGGACAGCTCACCAAGCTAATCCTCCTGTGCAATCTCTTTTACTGAATATATCCTTCAAAAGTGTGACACAAAATGGAGACTAGGACCTGCATATCACACACAGCTTATGGTACCCTTGTCAATATGTTGAAAGAAATCCAATTAGCACTTGCACAAATTATCATCTAGAGATGAATTTCAAAAAAAAGAAAAAAAGCTGTTGCATCTCATCTGGTAGAACGAAGCACTTGAACTGAAGGGAGGGGCTAAATGCACTAAGCTTAACAAAACTAAATGCATCAGTAAGCCACCAGCCTAAAGTGACATTTGACTTTCTGACCTAGATTTTTATTGCAGAAAGCAACAGAGAGTTAAGTACATTTCCAAATATATACTCTTCTCAGCTCAGTCACAGCTGAAAAAATATTCCCTGTGACTGGAGAACTGAGGAAAACATAGGAAGATGAGCATACTGGTTGAAGATGCACCTGGTACCACCTCTAGCACGAATGACAGGGTTAGTGTAAAGAATGTCTCTACCTCAACTGAGGAAGCTTGTAGTTCAGAAATTTTTCTGGCAGAGGTGAAAGCTACCAGAAAAAAGCTCCCAATTGTACTTCTGAGGTCCATAACTGCAAGTTTTGTAATTATGAGGGGGTCAGTAAAATAAAGGAGAACAAATGTCAACAATTTCTGTTCTCCATTAAAATTACTTTTGCCAGAATCAAGCCCAATGCAATCCCCATCCTTCTTCACTTATAACTCAAAACTGCCATACCTCAGAGAAAAGGGAAACTAGACACAACAATCTTAGGCTAGCTATTTTAAGTGCCCATTTTCACACATTAAATCTCACTATTCCAGAACTTGCACTTTTGAGTCTCTGAATTTATTGTTACACGAGAAAAAAAGTGGCAAAGGTTGTAGCTTCAAAAAGAGGCAACGTTGACTTTTCCAACCAAAGAACACAAAAAAGGCAGGAAAAGGTATCCAAGGAGTCATCTCAGTAGGAAAGTTTTGCTGAATTTCAAAAAAATTAAGGAGGAAAATAATTAAAACCTTTTAAAAAATGATACTGCCATTAAGAGTGCTTAAACAAAAAATAAGTTTGGAACTGAAAATCTATTCAAGATGGCAAAACACTGATGGAATGGTACAAGAAGCAAGGTTCACACCTTCCTGCAGTGGATTAAACATTGAAACAAGTTGACCCTGTTAAGTCTTGTGCTCAATGGGCTCCTCAGAAGAAATAATAATATCTACTATTTCAGAAGAGAAAGATGGATTCCTGCCTACTTCTGGAACTGGTGAAGCCAGGCCGTCAGCTAAAGGGAGTGGATGTCCAAGTGTGACATATCTAATAGGTGAGTCAGGAGCAACCTGGATGTCTTCTAGTTAACCACTTCCCACATAATTCCCTTGCAAGCATCAAATTACGCAAAAAGTCCCTGGAGGGGGCAAGCAATATCCTTTTCTATTCCACAGAGCCCAGCAAGCCATTGTCTGAGTTCTGAAGACTTTCCAAAGATGATAGCATGCATCTACATGCTGTCAAAACCACACTGCTGATCCTTGACAGTTATCATCAGTGGAGGATGATCTAATATTACAAATGGAGAAACTACTAAATCCGGTACTAGGTTAGTGCCCTAGACTGAAACAAATGCCTAATTAATAAGTCTGCATTACTTACAGACTCAGCAACATCTCTAAGGCCAAACACTTTACAACGATTTGTGTTGACTAGAAATTCAGCCCCTTTAGCACAAGTCAACACATCACTCAACATCAAGTTATTGTACAGAGCTCAGGGAGGAATTGTACGCACTTGCTTGAGTTGGGTAATGATGTTCCCACCATAGCTTGACAAGTACAAATCTACCCCATTCATCTGCCTTACACTCTATTACCCCTTTTGGAGTTCCCAGATGAACCAACACAGCTACTACCCTCTTCTTAGCTCCCACCACCTGAGTGAAGTACCCTAACAAAAAAAAAAAAAAAAAATTTTTTTTTTTTTTTTTTTTTTTTACTAACTTAAGATGTTGCATTACACATAATGACACATGGGCTTCCTTTAAGCACACTGCGTGGTGTAAATAACCCCCTTATGTAAGTAAACACTTGTGCTCTCATGCCTGGGCTAGTCAAACTATTAACATTCCATATTAATATAGTCATTCAACTTCAACTCAAAGGTTGACTTGCCAAATTATTATTAGTTCATCACCACAGAAACGTGGGAAAATTTTCAGGTCATTGTTCCCCATGGCTTCTGCTCCTGCATCCCACTACCTTTAAAATCTGCACTCAATAAAGCTTTTAAATCCTAAAACTTTAAGTCCTTAACAATCTAGTTCATGTATTACTATGTTTCATATATGAAAAATAAAGAAACATAACGATCATATCCATATATTGATATACTGCTCAAATCTCTTCCAAGGCTTAGGGCCTTAATGCCCACCCATATAAGAGAGATCCTAAGGTTAGAAGCCACTGCCTAAAATAAGGTCGCTAGTGAAAAAACAGCTAAACATATAACTCTATCATAACACAACACCAATCTAGTCTCAAAAACATTTCCTTTCCTACTCTTAACAACTGATTGTAGCTTGCCTGGAAGCAAATTCTACACTGACCTCCTGACACAAGCTCCAAGTCACACAGAAGAGCATTCCAAGTCCCAGGCTGAAATATTCATCACAACTGCCTTAGCTTAAATAAGAAAAACAATGAACTTTAACATAACTATAGTACTTATATAGTCTCTTATTCCAGCAACGAATACTTTGATTGCTACATCACGGATAAAAACAGGGGGGCTGGCAACTACAGGCAAAGAAGGAAAGGCATACCGTTGGTCTAAATCACTGATGTTCCAGCCTTCTCCAAAAGGCATCAGACCATTTCACACTTCTCTATGAAAGCCAACCAAAACAGCAGCACACTGACAGACACCTCCTACGGCCTTCAGATGGCTACATCAACTCTGCAGTTTTTTTAGTCACTGACAATTCCAAAATCAAACCAAGATGGCCAAAACAGTAAAAAATCCGCAACCACTGTCACATCATACAGAGGACAGACTGGATGCTGCAAAAGTTACCTTTGCAATCAAGGTCAGTCAAACTTACACAGACGTGCTGGTGAAATAATGCATGTATTTCCTTCTCTCCTTTTTGCAACCATGGACAATGAATTGTTCACATGAGCTAATTTTCTCTCCCTGGCTATACACACATACATACAAATATAGTTTTATATATACAGACACATATATTTATATATATATATTATATATGTAAATGCAGCCAAACCTAAAGATATACTGAAGATCACCAACAATATGAGGATTATTAAGCTATGCACCATCTACAACACAAGGTTTGTCAAACTGGAAACAGATGGTTGGTGCAATAGCTTTTCTTCTAGAGAACCTTCTTACAACTATCCTGACTTGTGCATGTCATCACTGACATTTTATTGAAACTCCAACAGGTGCACAAGGCAGTTCAGCGCCCTCAAAGACAATACAGAAGAAGAAAACTCTAACCTAGACTACTTATCCAGTGAACGGATTTCAGGACTTTCAAGAACTGGAGTCTTCTTTTTTTATTTATTTAGCATTTGTTTACCAGGAAAGTCCGACTTGGAACAAAGCCAATTTTCAACAGAGGCCCAGGGAGAAACTCTCCAGATGCATGTTTTTGTAATGTGGGAGGAAACCGGAGTACCCGAAGAAAACCCACACAAACTCAGGGAGGGCATGCAGACTCCACAAAGAAGGCATTCCAGCAGAGAATTGAACTGGAAAACCTCTTGCTGTGACACAATACTACAATTGCACCACTCTGCCGTGTTCTTGAGAACAACTATGAAAGCCAGTGTGTCAGGCTTGGCCATCTCCATCCAGAAAATCCAAACTCTAGTTGGCCTTTATGGGTACTCAGGCCCTGTATGGTGGTTTCCCCAAAAAACACTAATGACCATCTTGAGATTGTCCTTCAACAAACAGACTGCCCAGTAGGATTGGTAGATAGACTGCAAAAGACCTTCTGAAGCATGAGAACATGGGGTCACCAACATTTCTAAGAGTTCCACAAACTTGGTGTTTTCTAGGGGAGGGTGCTCGGAACTCTACATCGTCATCATTCTGGTGTAGGCGACTCTGCAAGGCAGTCTAAGCACTTTCTATTACACAAGCCCTTTCCTGGATCCTTAAGAGAGGGGAAGAGTCCAAGGAAAAGAAAAAAAAAACATGCTTGGGTGCCAGTGTCATGGTGCGAAGTTAAAGATTGCTCCACGAGGTACCTGGTGGCAAAATCGGGGAAGAGTATGACACTGGAAGGTAAAGACATACTGACATCCTGTCCAGGACTGAGCTTGAAGTAGATGGTTCACTTGACACGAATAACCCCAATATTAAGTAATGGAGGGTCCAGTACACATGAACTGAAATCAACCCTGAAGGGCTGATCATCATCATCATCATCATCATCTGCACTGAAACCGAAAGCCTGAGCAATGGAGCACAGAATATCATCACAGCCAACAACTATGCCATTCAGAACACTAACTTTGAGGGAACTATTTACAGTAAGCTGTTGACACCGAAGTATCTCATGCTATCAATGCTACACTGACACTGGTCATGGCAATGACATAGACATCAACATGATAGATACCAGCATCATACTGATGTAAGACATTGATAGAACCAATACCAGCATCCAGAGTACTAGTGCTAAAGATGGTGGTGGGACATCCTGTGAACGTTTTAGTCCTTGGTTTAGAGAAGAGTACTGTTGGGAATCTTTGACCCTACAGGAATAGGATGGGGAAAGGGCTGAAGACAGCCTTCCTTTAGCCCTCAAGTGAGTAATGCCACTAATTCATAATGATATTGCCCACTCTGACACCTAAGACATTATTGACATCCTTTACATATAAATTTAAGGTGAACTTCATACAAGAAGCAGTCACCGAAGTTCCACATATTGTAGAGTCCCTTCTTACCCCCAAATTATTAGGCAACATGTCCTACCTGTACTCCCTATACCTAGTTTGTCATTTTACTGGACAATTTCAGGCCAATAAAGCCAAACCCCACTAGCTATGGATACTGGCCAGAAATTGTCCAGTAAAACGACAAAACAAGTCATGGGCATTCAGAATTGTCAATTAGCTGAAACACCTGATGTTCATAAGGATCATTTGCATACATCTCATGTGCCTCTGATACAAGAGGTTTGGGAGGTCACTCAGTGGAAGTTCTAGCTTTGCTGGAGTTTTCATTTTGTTTTTAATGTCTGGGAAGGCAGGAAGGGAGATGGGTGATTCCAGCGTAGTGAGTTTTGAGTGCAAAATCTAAGAAGTTTATTCACTGGCAAAACATCTGACAGATGAAATTAACTTTTAAGATTTTGAGATATGTAATACTGAAGCAGCAGGTTTATACTTGACAACCTTGTACTGCTGCTTTTTTCCAAACACTCTAATGCACCACACAGCTTAGGAACAGAAACTGAAGCGGTAGGAAAACTAAAATTATACTGCATAAGTAAGAGAAGAGATGTCTACTGCTTCTGTCAAACACTTCCAGAGCATGAAAGAGAGCTTGTCTGTACAGAAATACTTGATCAGTTTACTACAATTTTTCAGTGCAGAAGTCCATCAGAGTGAGGTCTGACAATGCCCTGTATTGCCAGGCATAGATCTCTCCTCAAAAGCCTGCAGGAGACAAAATACAAGGATAGGGCCCTTCAGGCAGTCTGCATAGGACACTTTACTTAAGCCCTGTACTCTTTTAGTAAGGAACTTCTGTGGAAGTTCGAACTGCTGGCTATGCCTGGTGAGGTACATACCAAAGGGGGCATTGTACTCAATGATAGGTCTGATGAATGTTGAATACAGTGGATCAATGACTTCCTTGGACTTAGATGCCATACCTTTGTTTATAACCTGTGCAACATAAAATGATTTCCACACTACTGTAGAAACGTGATGGTCAAAGGCTACTAAGTCCCTGACTACCGGGTCAACTCTAAGGGGTGTGTTGTCAATATGATAGTTACCAGGGGTTGATGACTTCCCAAAGGATACTGTTATGCATTTCTTGTTATTTAGTTTTAGTCCACGGCTCTGACACCAGTTGTTTGTCTGTGTCAGTGTGGGATTCAACGGCAGCTCCTAATTTGCAATCATCTGCAAATTGTCTGCCAGAGACCACTGACACTGGACTTGACTTCAGAGAAGTAAATAAAAAAAGGAATGGTCCAAGGACCGATCCCTGAAGGACTCCACTTTTGACTAACTTCTTTGTAAAGGTGGACTCCCCAGTTCTAACTTCCTGGGTCCTGTCTATGAGCCAGCTGGCTGTCCACCAGGTGACACACGAGTTTGTACCTAACCTTTTGAGTTTGTCAACAATGCCCGAGTGGGGTACTGTGTCAAATGCGTTGGCCAGCTCAAGAAAGAGAAAGTAAAATGCTAGTCAATGCTAGGTTCATACAGCCTGGGACAAACATTCCGAGAGCTCCATGATGTCTACCTTCAAATATAGTTTATGGGGGTACGTCTCAGAATATTTACTCAAACATGGACTATGACTGAGTCATACTGGTATTTGTGGTCCAATAACCTGAATGTGTGCATATGTGGCAGATTATAGACCCTGATAAGCAAATGACTGTGATTTCCTCTTACTCAGCCTGGTGTGAGGACCATCAGTGTCTCTCACGATGGTCTCTCCAATAACCAGAATGTTGGATTGTGTGGTGGTTTGCCTTATAGACTCAGTGGCAGAGGCTCTATGAGATGTGGCTCTACGTGCTGATGTGGATGTTGTTCTGAAAGACTGCATTTGGAGCAGCTAAGGGTATTTAAGTGTATTTTGTCTAGGTCATCTTTGAGGTTTAGGAAGGTTACACATTTAAGTGTCTCAGTATATGTCTGCTTTGAATTGTGTGCGATGGGTGCAGCGTGTGTACTACAGACAACCTTACTGACATGACAGTAAACATGAGGCAATATCTACATTACCTCAAGATGCCCACATCCACCAAGCTGGTAACGGAGATAGTGGGACAGTTCATATCCATGGCAACAGACCCTTTTTTTTTTACTGATTAGACAGCTGGACTGAGAATACAAAGCAATGTCAAGAGTATCTAGTTTGCATCTCTGGGGACAGTGCTTGTCACTGCAAGCTAGTTGTCCTGTGTGCAACTGGGTACTGATGCAATTTCAACTGTGTTTTTACAGGAAAAATGTCACTCTAGGTGTCTGTGTCGGCACAGGGTACTGCCAAATACTTGACGGAAAACTTAATATGAAGACCCTGAAATTTGAAGGATTAAGTATTTAGGCAGATATTCTGAAATTAGAAACAAATCAAGCAGTACTTACTGAAAACAAAGAATTAGCTTGTCAAAAATGATGGAAAGAGGGGAGTCGGGTGAATGGCTACTACTAGTGTTCGTCTCACCACAGCATCGCTCTTCTGGAATACAATGCTCCTTTGCTTCTTCTCTCACCAGAAGCAAAACATTAGCACCAATCCCAAAATGAGAAGAAGGCCACAGCCTGTCTGGTGATCCAAAGTTTTGTCCCAGATGATACAAGGGTCTGTAGGCTTGTTGTAGTCTTTCCTGGTAGATGCCTTGAATAGCAACCACACCAATTGGGAACATCAACCACAGACACTCACCGCCCAACAAGAAACAGTCAGGAAACAATGCACTCTGCTCCTTCTCTCACCAGGAGTACAATATAAGCACAAATTTCAAGCTATCAGACCACACCTGCTTCATGGGTGATGCCAATTAGCATTCACTCCATCTACAATGTGGGATCAATCTCCAGGAGTGTCTGGGGTAAAGCCCTGTGACTTGTAGATCCACAAATGTTTTCCACCCTTCTAGTTACAGGAGAAGGACCTTTCCAGAGTGGAAAAATGGATTCTGATGGCAGAAAGATTTTTCTGCTTTTATTCATTCCTAGTAAGAGTATCATTTACCTTGGGTCCAAAGAGGGTGGGCCCATCAAAACAGGCAATCAAGAAAGCAGTCTTGAAGTGCTCTGCAAAGTCACACATACCCATTCAGGCATGGAAGTGGACATCAGTGTTGGTACCCAATGTTCTTGATATGCCATCCAGTCCATGGATATATTGGAAATGGCTTGCATGGTATCCAAATGCAATTCCAGCAATTTCTTGGACTCTATGGATGTGGCACCAGAGAGACTTGGAGACCTCCTTCATCAAGTCCCTCTGCAGATGAGTCAGTTGAGCCATGTAGCTCAGCTCACTTACAGCAAATATCGCTGAATAATGCACTTGCTTCCAGAATCTTTCCAACACCTGAAACTACCTGTTTGGGGGATGGACAGAGGAACTTTCCTCAGACAGCTCCTTCTTAATGACTGCAACCCCTACAGCATCCATGGAGGTCTCTTACTCCAGCGCGCCCTGTCCCTGGGGGAAGACTAAAATTTTGTCTGGCTTACTAGGTTTGGTTCCACCACATCTGTCTCCTTCTAAGCCTAATTGGAAATAAAATCAATTAAATCATCCAATGGGAGAATCACCAAAGATGTAGAAGTGCCAGACAAAGGCCTCAATGAACACTAACTCCTCCTGGGAATTGGGAGGGACCAACCTTGGTTTTGTCTGAGCAATTCAAAGAGATCTCAGAAGGATACATCTTCCAAAAGAAATTTTGGGGAACCTTGCACCCTCATTGATGTCAGTGTCTTCCAAGAGGGACTCCCCTGTGATCCTCCATGTCATGGGTGGAATGTGAAGCATAAGGAGAGCAGAAAAGCAGGGCTTGCCTGAGGCCAGTTGGGTCTGACTGCACCAAGGATAGAGAATGAATGGGAGCCGAAGCATATGAAGCAGCAAGGGTTCTGGTTAGATCCGGGTGAAATCAAGGTGTCCCCTCTCCTGAATGGGAGATAATCTTTTTCAAAGGCCTCAGAGGCAGAAGCTACCCCACAGGATGGCCTCCGCAGGTCCAAAAGACCCTTGAGAAGCGATCTTACTTTGACGAAGCCCAGCTCAGATCCATATACAATAAAGAAGCAAAGCTGTCAAGGGCTGAGGCCCCTAGGCTCAGAAACAGCTCTGAGTGGACTTCTCAGCACTGGGAACCATTGAGGTCCAACATAGTCCAACTCAAACGAGGAAAAGAGACTGTCAGAATCGAAGACATCCAAACTATTGGCTTGAACAGGGGTATCACACGGGGGAGGGCACTCAGATTCAATATTACTTGATCCAAAGGTCACATCAGAGAAGGAGATACCAAAAGAGAAGTGACAAGTATGGGTCCCGCAAACCCTAGGACAGGAGAAGCAGGAAGAACCCTTAGCTGACTGTGGGTCTTCATAAGTTCCATATCATCCTGTCCACATCTGCTTCTGTTAGGCTCCTCAAGGAACACATCTATCGATCCAGGGAGGAGAGTTCTAAAGCATCCAAAATGGTTGGGAACTGGATACGAGCCAGAAGTCAAAGTAGAAGTAGTCTTGCCTGAGAGTAGCGAAACCTTCGGAGCACAGCCAGATAAGTACAGTTGTGTGCACTTACCATAAATGTGGATGTTCGAGTGTATTCACTGTTGCAGTCATTACATTTGGGTAATCTGCTGGCAGGTTGCCCTCAGTCAGCCTGAATTCCAAAGTCTTGGGTCCTGCGTCGGTTGCTGTCTTCTCTTCCATGACGTCAGGTCGTCAGGGGTATAAAACATGCAGCCGACGTTATTTTCTTTAGTTTTTCTTGCCCCCGATGTCAGGTGCCCCCCAAAAGGTAGCTATATATATATATATATATATATATATATATATATATATATACACACACACACACATATATATATATATATATATATATATATATATATATTTATGTATAAAATGCATCAATATAAACTTTACCTTCATCTACAAGCAAATACACCACATAGGTTGTAGAAGATAGAGAAGGAAAGATAAACTCCAAAATGACAGGGAGATGGCGGGAGGGTAACCTGGACTGCAACAGTGAATACACTTGAACATCTACATTTATGGTAAGTGTACACAACTGTACTATTTTCTTCGTGTTTCACTACTGCAGTCATTACATTTGGGTAGAATCCCAAAGCAATGGTTGGGAGGCTGGAGCTGAACAGCATTAGGTGCGGCTATAAGGCCCTGTAGCACTGCAGTGGCAAAGCCTGCCCTGAACTTAGACTAGAAAGGCAAATGGTAATGCTTTGTAAAGGTGTGAACAGAACTCCAAGTAGCAGCCTCTAGAATGTCTTTGGTTGGTACACCTCTGAGAAAGGCTGCCAAAGTAGCTGCAGCTCTGGTGGAATGAGAACTAATGCCCTTGGGCACAGGTTTACCATGGTGTAAGTAGCAGAAACTGATGCAGTGGCTTATCCACTTTGAAATTGTCTGCTTTGAGATAGCCTTTCCTTCTGATCCTGCAGCATATGACACGAACAACTGCTCAGTTTTTCTTAGAGCTTTTGTCCTGCTCAAGTAGCAACTTAGCTGTCTGTGTACGTCTAAGGAATGCAGAATTCTCTCCTCTTTGTTCTGCGGATTTGGATAAAAAGTTGGCAGATGAATTGTTTGGTTGAGAGCCACACTGGAAACCACCTTAGGCATAAAAGTAGGATTTATCCTCAGAGACACCCTGTCTGGGTAAAATATGATAAAAGGCTCTACAGTCATTAGGGCCTCTAGCTCTGAAACCCTTCTTGCTGAAGTAATTGCTAGTAACAGAGCTGTCTTCCATGATAAGAACTTTATATCAGCGGTAGCGGCTGGTTGAAATGGAGGCAGGGTGAGCTTTTCCAACACATAATTGAGGTCCCATGCAGGTAATGGTGATCTTCTGGGAGGCCTTAAGTTTTTGGCTCCTCTAAGATACTGTTTTAGTAAAGGATGAGAAAAGATTGGTGGCTCTATATTGTAATGAGCAGAATTGGAAGAGGCATGGATCTTGACTGATGAGAAAGATAGGCCTTTGCCAAGTATCTCAGTTAAGTACTGCAATATCTGAGGAATATGTGGTTCTGCTGTATCAGTTCCTTGTGCTTGATTCCAAGCACAGAATCTCTTCCATTTGTCAACATAAGATTTTCTTGTACAAGGCTTCCAAAATGACATCCATCACAGCTTTACTGAGAGGTGTCGTTCGTATGATTACATGATTAGCCATGCTGCCAGGTTCAGAGTCTGTAGTTGATTGTGCAGGATCTGATTGCTTTGCTGGGACAGTAGTTGTGGTCTTTGAGGCAAGGTCCAAGCTGAGTATTGAGACAAGTTCCTTAGGATTGGGTACCAGTATTGACAAGGCCAGTCCGGGGCAATTAATATCATCTTTGGTTTCTCGTCTGACTTTTAGGAGGACCTTGGATAGAAGAGGCAGAGGAGGAAAGGCGTAAACTGACAGGTTTTTCCACCTGAAGGAAAGGGCGTCCACTTTCCATGCTGGTCTGTGATAAGTCCTTGTGCAGAATCTTTTCAATTGATAATTTTGAGGAGAGGCAAATAGATCTATGTCTAGGCTCCCCCATTTGTCTGTTATGTTGAATACTTGTGGATTTAGTTTCCACTCGTGAGGATCCATACGTTTCTGCTTAAATCGTCTGCCAGAGTGTTCTGTTTTCCTGGCAGGAATTGAGCTTGAAGATTTATTTGGTAGGTCAAAGCTGTGTCCCACAGTGCCATGGCTAATCTGCAAAGGGGGTATACAAGTGTGGGCCCCCTTGCTTGTTTATATACCACATGACTGTGGTGTTGTCCGTCTTTACCAGTAGTTGTCCTGGATGAAGTAAGTCCTTGAAGGCTGTTAGGGCTTTTTGAACAGATAGCATCTCTTTCTGGTTGATATGTAGATGCATTTGATTCGGTGCCCATATGCCCTGAATGCATCTTCCTGCCATGTGGGCCCCCCAGGCATAATCGGATGCGTCTGTTGTTAAGGTTTGGCTGGCAGGGGGTAGAGTGAAGGGCCATCCCATGTTTTGGTGACAAGCCTTTGCCCACCATAAAAACTCCTGTTGCAGGCAGGGGATAAGAGGAATCATTGTTTCCAGACTGTGTGAATGTTGACTCCATAAACTTTTTTGGTACCATTGAAGTTTCCTCATATGCAGTCTTGCATATGGAATTAGTAGAATGCAGGATGCCATGAAGCCCAGAGCCTGCAGAATTTGTCTTGCAGAAGACTGGGTTTTTGCTGCAATCGGTCTGAAGTAAGTAGTCAGTTGCCTGCGTTTGTCTGGCGTGAGGTAAGCCATCTGGGCAGTTGTATGCAAGCTTGCACCCAGGAATGTTATCTTTTGAGAGGGTACCAGTTGTGATTTCTTTTCATTTATTGTGTACCCTAAGCATGCTAGAAGCCTTTTCACAAATGCCAGGTACCGTAGAAGAGTGTCCTTGTTCTCTGCTTGAATGAGACAGTCAACCAAGTAAGGATATATTTGAATACTTCTTTGTCTGCAAAAAGCAATTACTGGTGCCAGGCACTTTGTAAAGACCCTGGGCGCAGTAGATAAGCCAAAGGGCAGTGCAGAGAATTGGTAATGCATTAAGCCAGCCTTGAATCTGAGGTATCTTCTGCATGACTGTTATTGGGACATGCAGGTATGCCTCTTTTAAGTCTAAAGTCACCAGCCAAGCATTCTTGCCTGGCATGGGCAGAAGCTGTTGCAAAGTGAGCATTTTGAATTTTGGAATGCCCAGGTATGTGTTCAAAATCGATAAATCCAGTATTGGCCGCCAGACCTTGTCCTTTCTGGGTACCAAGAACAGTCTTGAGTAAAAACCTTGTCCTTTTTCCTGTTCTGGTACTGTCTGAATGGCCCCCATATCCATGTTTCTGTGCCTCTGTCCATTGTTTTTTTGACAGGTCTGGCCAACCATTTGTCACTGGCAGAGTGTGGAAATGGAATCTGTAACCCTATGACACGATGTTCAGTACCCACTTCTCCTGGGTTATTAACTGCCAATTTTGAGCAAAAAGTGCTAATTTTCCCCCATGGGTGCTGCCAAAAGATAAGTGCTTGGTGTAGGCAGAGGGAAGTCACTGGAATTGCTTTCTGTAGGTTTGCACTTCATCTCCTCCAGATTTGGAGGTGGATGCGCCCCATTGCTTTGACCTGTATGAGTCTTGAGCCTGGTACCTGGAATCCTTAGGGTGTCTGGATTTGCCCCTTTGAGCTCTGTCTGACACAGGAAAGGACTAATTTTTAATAGGCCACCAGTGTCTACAGAATCTAGGTGGCTACACTTGTAAGAAATCTTTCACAGTCTGCATAGATTTAGCTTTGTCTTCCATTTTCTTTAAAACCTCTTCTGCCTTAATACCAAACAGAGAATCATGCTGTAAAGGAGCATCTTAGCAATCTAGCTTTAACATGATCAGGCAAATTTTGTTCCTTTAACCAGGCATGCCTCCTAATCACAGATCCAGTAACTGTGGCCCTGCAGGAGGCCTCTAAAGAATCAAAACCACACTGCAAAGTATGCTTTCCAACTTGTTCAGCTGCATGCAATAATTCCTGCAATTCCTTATTTTCTGCACATTCTGAAATAAACATCATTTTCTGTTTTAGAAAACCCATAACATGTTATTGGTACTTAAGCATATGAAATTGACAGTTTAAGGCCCTGATTGCCAAACAGGGGCGGCCTTAGCTGATATGCTGCCCTAGGCGAAGTAGTGCTCCGGCGCCCCTTAAGCTCCACCCACACCATACTCATGAAACACCCCTACAAGCCATGCCCACAGGTAGGTCACTCCCCAGAAAAGCCACTCCAGTCATTCACTCCAAGAAAGGCAGTCCAGTCATTTACTTCCTTTATTTAAATGCATAGAAGAAAGGATACCTTGTAATGTAGTTTAAACTGCAAGTGAAGGTGGAAATTTCCTTTAATAAACCTGCTTTAATCTGTTTCTCCTTCACACATACTTTACTATAAAAGTCATGTCTTCAGAAAACAGAAGCCCATGTGCCTTGGTTCAAAGGGTTGCTTAGGTTAATCTAAACAGTTTAATTTACTATGGGGTAGGCGAGCAAGCTTACAGCTCAGTGAAAGTAGAATAACAACCTCTCTCCTCCCTGTGTATAGAAGCTTAAGCTATAACAGCACAAACACAGATAGCCATTTGCTAAACAATACAATGAAAATATGCTTAGCATGAACGGTACAATTCTCTGCCACTGAAACTGCATGAAAACCCATATTTATAGAAAATGCATCCGGTCAGTGGAGGATTAAGTTTGCATTTGGGCTGTTTTCAAAAGCGACTCCTTACACACATTTTTACGGCCATGCATACATGTATTTGTTCTTTGATTTAACTTCCTGATTGCATTGTATTATATTATTTATGTAATATAGCACCACTTGTTAGAATGTGTTTTAAATGTGTAGTTTTAAACATTCTTTTAATAAGCAAAGAAACACAATGTATAAACCAATAATGACAAAACTACCCATTTCAGAAAATTTCAACCATAAAAAGCCACTCAGACTTCTGTCATTACAATCTACCAATATCACTCAATACAAACAATCTCTGCAGAAGAGAAATCATCTGAACAATTCCACATTAAAGAAATCTGTAACTATTGAAGAGATTGCCACTGGCAAACAACTTTACATTTCAATGTTTCATCTACAAATTCAGTGCCTGTTGCACTTGAAGAATGAATTGCCTATATTACATTAAAAATTGCTAAACTGGTAATATTGCAATAGGAAATGACTAAAACTGACAAGTTCATAGTTGCTAGGCATCTCATACAAAGGAGGACATACTTAGGAGTGTAGAACCCTATCCACCCTTAAAATGCACCAAAAAATCAGCAATCAAATGGGCACTGCACTATCAATACTCCATCTACATGGTGCGGGAGCAGAATCCATAGCCTTCTGCATCAAAGACAATTATGCTACTAACACTGCTTTCAAATTCTACAACACAGTGTATCATATGATAAACAAAACAATTGGTTTTACACTGAAAACTGACTTGGCAAAATGTAAATACTTTTCATCTTCTCGTTGCTGGCGATTTAAAACTGTACAGCTCATCAGATGAGGAAATGAAAGTACAACTGCAAGTTGTCAAAACTTTTTCAGGTGATATAAGAATGTAATTTGGTCTTGATAAATGTGCAAAAGCAACCTTTAAAGCAGGAAAACTGCAGCACCAGGAAATCAGTTTGAAACAAGAATGTCATATAAAAGAACTTGAGCAAGAGGGAGCATATAAATATTTGGGAACCGATGAAGGCTCAAAAATAAAACATGAACAAATGCATATAAAACTTAGTAAGGAATACTTTAGAAGACTTAAATTAATCCTGAAAACAGTGTTGACATCGAGGAACAAAATCCAGACTATAAACCAATTTGCTCTTCCTGTCCTAATTTACAGTTCTGGAGTGATTGACTGGCCCCAAAACATATTGAATATATTAGATAGGAAAACAAAAAGGATGCTTCATACTCACCAAATGATTTATAAAAATTAAGTGCATACCAAGATTATATATTCCCCGTTCCAAAGGAGGGATGGGCCTCCTTGAAATTGATTACATGTACAGATCTGCATTCGTGGGACTCCACACATTTACTGACCTCACTAGATCCAAATGTAGTGAAAGTTTTGAAACATGAGCAGATAAATCAAAGATATGTTTCTGCTACATTAAGCAGAGAAGTTATCAGCGTCAAGCAAAAATGGAAATCAAACCAGAAGTAAATAAAAATCAGGCAGCAAATGAATGTCCCAAAAACAAAAGAAAGAATATACAGTGAAGGACCAGATCTCACACACACACACACACACACACACACACACACACACACACACACACACACACACACACACACACACACACACACACACACACACACACACACTCTTCAAACCTAGACATTAACAGCACACAAACACTTAAAAGCTAGCAATACACTAGCAGATAATCTACATGCATGCAATTCGGCTGCTTTTTTGCCTTAAACATAATTTCAAAAGTTAAAATAAATAGAAGTAAAGGAACCAAAACTGTAATGATACAGGACCCCATCCCCAAACCCTACAATAACAAAAAGCTGCTTCTTTCTTTAAGTTGTGGCATCCAACATAAAACGAGCACTTAACATGGTTTCTTAGATACGTTTAAAGGAATATGAACTATAAATCTACAACAAATGTTACTTTATGTAGCAAAAGACTGCAAAAACAGAAGCTGGTCTGTCTAGACACTCAAAATTAAATAACTGAAATACATTCTACAGATAAAGAATTAAAAAAATGGCAGAGCATGCAATAAAGTATGAAGTTATCAGAACTAGAAGATAGATCTCAGAAAGACTACTTCAGATTCATGGCATTCCCAGATCAAGTAAAGGGAGAAGGATTGAAAGTGCTCATAAAGAACTGCCTTAACTCATGACTGAACTTTTTTATTGAATATATTAAAATAGAAGGGGCACACCGAATGAACTTAATAGGTGCAAAAGCTGGAAAACAACCCAGTCCTATGTTAGTCATGTTACTGTCATTTCAATTCAAAAAGAAGAATTGTCTATGTTGTAGAAAGAAGGAATAGCTTTAAAGGCTGGCTGGGGTCACTATAATTTTTGTAGACTGTGATTTTTTTTTTTTTTTTACCTTGGACACAAAATAAAAGTGCATTCATCCCTTACATAAGAAAGTGCAGAGAGAGAGAGATGAAGTTACAATTTAAATTACCGTATTCACTTAGTGTGTTCAACCTATTTGGTCTGAAAACCTTTAATGATCTAGAACAGGCACTTGAGAAACTGACTAAAAGGAAGGAAGGAGGAGATTGATAAAAAAATGAAGAAGGATCCAGTAGTCAGTGAAGCAGAAACAGAAAAATTAATATGGTGCCTGCTACAGAAAAACTGCTAACAAAGCCATTTCCAGTCTCCCAAAGAAAGATGATAGTAGAGAAAAAGGAGGTAAATCTGCATTTCAAAAAAGTGAGATATTTTCAGAAGTGAGTGAGTTGATAATACTGCAGTAATAACTAGACTGCTTAGGTAGATAACTTTGCCAGTACTGATGAAACCTGCACTGTGTTTAAGACTTTGCAGTTGTAAATGAATAAGTACTGAACTTAACTGTAATTGTCAGGATGTCTGTAACTGAAAAATATGTAAATAACATATTAAACTGAAAATTGCAAGCATACTTTGTCTAATTATCTTGGTAATGAATTATGTAAAAAAATAAGGCACTTTGAATGCAGACTGCAGAAAAAATGCTTAAGGTATAATTTTGCTTCAGTTGAACTCTACAGATGGTCAGCTGTCAAGAAAATACAAACGTAACAGGTTTTATTTTGATAATTAGATAGAGACATTTTGGATAAAGGCATTTGGTAAATGTACTTTTCTGTCAGTGTTCTCTATGTTAGAAGGTGTGATTAGGAAGCGGCTTGATCACTGGAAGCAGCCAAAGGTGGAGTTTTGTTGCAGGAGGTGGTCCTGGGAACAGATTAGAGTAATAATAGGTTAGATAGGGAAACCCAATGTTTAGGTCGTTTGTGCTTGCCTGAAAGGAGAAGGAAAAGTGAAAGTGATCCATCTAAACATGTAAGAATCCTCAACTTTCCTTTAATAGGTAAAGGAACCAAATTTGAAAGTTTATAAAAGGGAAATGTATGATAAAGACATATCAAGTGTGTAAATACTGCAAAATATACACAAATACAGTTGGAAATGATCATGAAAGCTATACTTGCCAGTACATTCACGTAGTTTTAAAAGAAGAGTGCTGTATGCTTTGAAGTAAGGTTAGTAAAATGAAGAGCATAATAACTCAACAACATTCACATGTCTGGAGGAGAAGATAATTCAGTTACTTAACTTACAAGATGAGCAAAATAAAGCTGAACTGTACAGATTTTAAAGAATGTTAGCTCTGTTGAAGGAAGCTAAAATAAAGAGGTTTGTAACGTAGACGCACCCACAGAAATTCGGTCTTTACCAATCTGCCATCGTCATATTTCGTGTACGAGTGTGGAATGTATTTAAACCCGCTTTGGCATGCGTCACACGCATGGTCTTCCTTAAAGGAGAAGACGCTTGCACTGTGGCTCGTAGAAGGCGTTTCTTTTTTTTAACTGTTGTAGCTGGCCAACCTGCAGCTGTGAAAGCCCCAGCCACCCCCTCACCCTATGGTTCCGGCAAACGTAATGGGCAGGCAGGATTACAGAAGTGGGAGGAGGGCACAAATGCAACAGTACAGTTGGGACGGACTCAGAGAGAAGGCGCCGAAAGGGGCGCACACTTTATTTTATGGATTAAGAAATAAATAAAAGAGCGCCCTTTACAAGGCCAGTCGGTAGGGCGCCCTAGGCGGTCGCCTAGTTCGCCTATGCCTAAGACCGGCCGTGTTGTCAAGGTTGCAGATGTATAAACCTTTTTTCCCCATCTGTCCAGTGCCCTTGAATCTCTGTCAGAGGGGTTAGGGTTTTTTGCTGTTGAGGCCTCAACTCCCTTTGGACCCTGTGAAATAGTTTCAGGATCAGCAGCAGGGTTTCTAAATAAAAACTTATGAGTCAGGGACCCTGTAATACCTGTCAGGCTTACTAGGAGCCGGAGGTAAAGAGTCAGGGGTCAGGCTTGACTCCGAAAAAACATCATCCACAATGTCTAACACAGGGAGGATGGCTAAAGGCTTGTGCTGAGGGAATAGGAGGAAATCCCTGAGCCTCTTTTTGAATTCTGAGAAGTCTTGACTCTCTCATAGGTAGATCCTGGGCTATCTGCCCGAAGGCATATATTAGCCCAGCCATGTTGTGCGGTATTCACCGCCCCTTTGGTTAGTTCCCTAGGCCCTTGATCTAGCAGCTAAGTACCCTTGGACCCTATCTAGTAGAGCTGCTGGTATGATCCCTGGTGTGAACTTTCTGTTACCCATCCACTCAAGGTTCCTCTTGAAGAGTGATAGTGAGGGGCTCTGTATTATGTAGATCGGGACCTTGTTCCATAGCAAGGGAAGTCTTTGTGAAGGGAATCTATCCCTCTAGCATGTTCTATTCATTGTTATGCTGAGGTTTATATCCCTAGAGCGTGTAGCTCGAGTGGATTTGGTTTTGCTAAGATGGAGCATGTTCAACAGTTCTGGGTTGGACATGGCTCTGTATGTTAGACAGAGATCGCCTCTGAGAAGGCGGTATGCAACAGAGAAAAGCCTTAGTTTTTTCAATCGTGCTGCATAGGGCAACTGTTTGAGGCCAGTAATCCTTTTAGTGAGGTACCCCTGTGGTCTCTCCAGCTGCTGGAGATGCCTAGCCAGGTACATTCCAATTGGTGCATTGTACTCAATAATGGGTCTGATGAGGGAAGAGTAGAGGGGCACCACTACATCCTTAGATCTTGATGCAAACCCTTTCGTGATCAGATGGGTCACATAGAAGGATTTTCTAACCACCCTGGCAACATGGTTATCAAAGGAAAGCTAGATGACTACTTGGATCCGTAGATCCCTTATTACTACTTCAGATTTCAGGGGGCTATCTCCTATGTGGTAGTTCGCGGGTACTCTGTTTTTTCCAAAGGGGATTACCACGCATATTTTAGCATTTAGCTTGGTCCATGGCTTTGACACCATGCATCAGTCTCGTTAAGGCCCTTCTGGAGGATATCCATATTGGCCGGAGACTCTATTATAGCACCCAGTTTGCAGTTGTCTGCAAACTTGGTCAGCCACAGCCCATCAGTGCTTGCCTGTACTTCTGAGAAGTATATGCCAAACAGGAGGGGCCCCAGGACAGAGCCCTGAGGCACACCGCTCGTTACTGGTCTGGATTCGGACATAGATCCCGCTACTCTTACTTTGTGGGATCTGTCTGAGAGCCAGTTTGTGATCCATCTTGTGACGTAAGGGTTTATGCCCAGGTTGGTGAGTTTATCAATAATACCCGAATGGGGAATGGTGTCAAATGCTTTAGCAAGGTCAAGGTAAGCCGTGTGCACCTCCTTTCCCTTATCTATAGTTTGAGTAACTGTCTCAAAGAAGTCCACCAGGTTCAGGAGACATGATCTACCCTTGACGAAGCCGAACTGTGTGGGGTCAAGTGTTTGGAGGTTCCCAATCTCTCCATTTATGAGCTCCATTGCCTAACAGATCATACTGGTCAGGCTTATTGGTCGGTAGTTCCCAGGGTCGGCTGTAGGCCCACCATTGTGCAGCAGAACCACCGTTGCTGTGCGCCATTCTATGGGCACATATCCTGTCGAGAGGCTGAGACTGAACAGGGTATTCAGATGCGGGGTTAGTTCATTTTGGAGCTCACGTATGACACAGCCCGGGACACCATCTGGTCCCATGGAGGCAGGTTTTTAGCTTTAGATAGAGCCTTATTAACCAACGTATCAGTAATAATTGGAGTTACACAATCCGCTGGAATATTAATATGCCCTGTAGGTGGTGGGGAGAAATTTGCACTGAACCTGTCAGCCAAGATGTTGGCAATGTCAGTGGGGTCAGTGTATTTTGTTCCATTTTGTACCAGCTCAGAACAGACCTGAGCATTGCCATTTAGATTTCTGACATAACCATAGAAGGCCTTATGGTTATCCTTGGCATCCTTGGCAACTTTCTTTTCGAAATTGGCTTTAGTTGACTTGATAAGGGCCCTCAATTTCTTACTAAAGCTGATCAGGGAAGATTTTTCTACTTGAGATTTGGCCTTTTTTTGTACAAGTCTCCTCCTTTTATTGTATAGTTTGCTTAAGGCCGGGGTCCACCAGACTGGTTTCTTCTTGCTTGAGGAAGGAGTCTTGGTTTTATTTGGGACAGCACGGTCAATGCAATCCTGAAGATGTATATAAAGTGCCTTGGTGTAGGATTATGCATCCTGGATATCATTATCCTTCTGCAGGGGGACAGTGAAGCTTTTCACTTCTGATGCAAGTAGTTTGAATTTTGATTTGGAAAGGTTTTTTTACAATGGTTTCTTTGACTGGGGGAGGTGGAGGGGTGAGGATGTCTAGGGTTATCAGTTAGTGATCTGATCTGACCAGAGAGGGAGTGATAATGGGTGTGGTACAATGGGCGCCCATATTTGTGATGATTAAACCCAATATGCTGTCCCCTCTAGTGGGAGAACATACCAGTTGTTCGAGGGCATTTGAATGTATAAATTCTATGAACCGCTGGGCATAGGAGTTAGAACTTTGGTAGTTCGCCCAGTCTATGCCAGGGTAGTTGAAATCACCCAAAATTATGGTGTTGGGTAGGACCTTTATATTTTCCAATGCCTCAAGGAATGCTGAGTGAGCATCTTGGGACATGCTGGGTGATCTATAACAGGCTACGACCTGAAATGTGGTTTTGCCTGCTGATAGCTGCGCATGGATGATCTCTGGGGCATCATGCTGTGCCACTAACCTGGAGATGTGGGTATCCTTGATTAATATGGATACACCTCCGCCCTTTGTACTGCTATCCAGTAACTGAGGCCGGAAGGTATGATATGAATTGTTACCTGCTAGTGCTGGGGTGCTCTCTGGAGCCTTGAACCAGGTTTCCGTCACTGCACAAACATCGGTTTTCTCCATACTGAGGAGTGCCTCGAGTGCGTGCATTTTGAGGTTTAGACTTCTGGCGTTGAGTAGCATTACCCTTAGTTTTTGGTTACCTGTGCTGGTTACGGTGGCTGGTTTGTCCTTTGAGCCTTGCCTAAAAAAGGCACTATGGGGACGGCAAGAGCCTTGGCCAGTATTCGAAAGCCTAACGGTGACAGGTGCAAACCATCTCTGGCGAAACAGCGAGGCTTGTCTATCATGTCATCCCACACAGACAGACACTGGATCCCCTTAGAATGACACCAGAAGCTTAGCCAACTGTTGAAATTGATCATTTTGTCTTTGTATTGTGGTATCATTCTAGGTGAAGGTAGTATGCTACTCAAGGTCAGGGTCATACCAACTTGGGCTACATGATCAGAGAGCTCCTCAATGTCTCTTTTCATGTAGTCCAGGGAGGTACGTCTTACATCATTCACACCAGCATGTACAATGACAGCGTCATACTTGTACTTGTTCTGGAGTGACCTAAGTGCATGTGTTATGTGGCAGATCCTAGCACCCGACAGGCAGCTGACAGTAACCTTCTCCTTGTTGTGAAAATGCTCCCTCACAGTGTGCAAGGTTTCTCCAAATGAATAATCCCCAGGAGGAGATGCAGATGGAATACACTCCTCAGCATCAGAATCCTCATAGGGAGGTAAAGATAATTCCTGATCAGAAGAGGAATCAGAAGAAATAGAAACCTGATCTGAAGATTCATAGTCAGGGTCTTGCCTAGGCCTCTTATCTGGAGGGGGATGGATATCCCTGATCAAGGTAATAAGGTCTTCAGCCATTTTGATCATCTGTTTTTTAGGCATAGAGGCCTGTGCACGTAGCTCAGGCATTGTTTTTTTAGTCTTAGAAGGTGTCTTTGCCTTTGGTTTTGCAGCTTTTGTCGGTATGATATAAAAATGTTGAGGTCTGAATACCCCCTCAGAAGCCGGTGCCCGCTCAGCGGCTCCGGACCCATCTGAGGGAGATACATCTGTCGGTCCAATACACTGAGTATCTTGTGGCATGCCTGACTCCGCATGGGTGTCAGTAGAGGCCTGCGACTCAAAGGTAGCGGGTATCAGGGGCTGCAAAAGCACCTCACTGAGTACCAGCGAACCGGCGACTGGCTTAGGAGAAGCTTCGTTGGTTTTGGATCTCGAATGCCTTTCTCTGTCCTTTTCTTTGCATTTTTTTTATGTACTCCGGTAGTCGGATTGCTATCCAATGACATCTCTGGGTAGTTAAACCTGTTTCCAAAATACTTAGATAAAAAAATATACCAAAGCTTAATAGTGCGTTGGTTAAATCTAGCACAAAACCCACAGCCAGGCACGTTGGGGTCAGGGCCTAGGCAAGGAATACAGTATAAATGGAAATCCTTATGAGGTATTTGCTTCCCACAAGTAATACAATTATTAATGTAGTGGAGCTTTTCTCCTCGGGCCTCTGCTGAAAATGGACGTGTATCCAGCCAGACTAGCCCGGTCAACAAATGTAAAATAAATAAATAAATAAAATAAATATAAATTAACTTTTTCTGACATTGGTAAAAAGCAAGAAAAAAGTTTCCCCAACGGGGTACTTAGCTTTATTGAAGACTTCGGTTCTGAAACTCAAACTCGAATATTTCAGTCTCGGCCAACTGGCACTTGCGAAATGCTTCTGCTTCAGGCACCATGCGGCAAGAAAGACTGACGAAAATGGCGTCAGCTGAATGTTTTATACCCCTGATGACCTGATGTCATGGAAGAGGAGAAAGCAACCAACGCAGGACCCAAGACTTTGGAATTCAGGCCGACTGAGGGCAACCTGCCAGCAGATTACCCAAATGTAATGACTGCAACAGTGAAGCACGAAGAACATCTGTTGCAGGATCAGAAGAAATCTTAGTGACTCCTTAACACCTTCCTAACTTTTACTAGGTTCATAGGCAAATACTACACTATCAGTCTGCATATTATTATAAGCCTAGTAATTAAAAAGAAGTCAGAACTAACCTCAACCCTATCCCCCCCCTTTTTTTAACTCCGTAATGAATGCAAAAGGGAAAAGGAAGGAAAAGTGGTGAGACGCTGTCAACTATAATTATACACTAACTAAAAACATAAGAAAGGGAAGAAAAAAATTAAGTCTAGTAACTACTCTGTTGAAACAGACAACAACCTCAGCTAGAATGAAGAATAGCTCATTTATCTATGTGAAAAACATTCCAATGAGCACAAGGCCAGCAGACCACATATGTCTTGCAAAGGGGTAAACTAGATTTGACGGCTAGTAGAGTGGGGGTGCATTATGGGAAAGGGAGAAGCTGAGCCTTGTAGCAGTAAGTCAAATCTAAATTGCCATACTCAGATCTATATGGATCCGATATACCAAACTGTTGAGGTGGAAGGAAAACACATCACTAGACATTTATGTTTAATTGAAGGAACAGAAGCTTTTGTTCAGTAAACCAAGTATTAATTCCAACCTTGAAACTGTTGGCATTTTCATTCTTAAAATATTGAAAAGTACAGTTGCGTAAGTCTTACTTGCCCATAACAGTAGAAGTTCGAACTTCTTCACTCCTGCAAGGACACAGCACCCAGCCAGCTTGCCAAATCACTAACGCTCCTCCCTGTTACTCACTCTGGCTGCTGACGGGCTGCACCCTTTTTGGTGGTGGCGGGGGGAGCACCATCAGCAATCAGTGAGATAAATCTTCAGGATTTCAATGCTCCAAGAATGGAAGGCAGATCCATCTCAAGCCAACTGTGATGACAGAAGGTACTGCCAGCTATGCCAGAAGTGGGGCAGTGGATGAGTAACATATGCCAGCACAGCTAGCTGGAATTTAGTAAAGAATTATATGTCATTTGTATATCAAACTGATTTGCGCAGGTGCTTGTGTTGCAAAATGTATTTGTAAAGTTGCTTGTGTTAAAATGTATCAACAATGTGCCCTGCTGGAAAGAAAAGAAATGCACATGCATTATATTGTACCTGAATTAAATATATATGTTTTAACTGAGAATAGTGGAAGGGAAGAGGTTAATCACAATCCAGTTGCAGCAAACTTGGAAAAATAGCTGAAATTAAATTAGGCCATAAAGACTGCATCTTACAGTTCTGGTTGCAGCCAGAGACAAAATGTCTGGGAAACCAAGTATTAGGAAGCATTCTTTATTGTCTCTAGCAGGGAGCTAGTTGCTACTTTGGGAGGGTAGAGGTTTGAAATTGTTTTATGACTTCCAGGAGCAGCAGCAGATCTCAGCAAAGCTCTACCTGTGAGTATGGTAACACACAGGTGCTAAATCCTGACAGCTTCTAGCAATGGGAGTTGTATAGGAACCAGAATTTAGATATCAGATGTATGTGATGTCATTCTGCACAGAAATAGTGCTTTAATATTAGAGGAAACTGAAGTCTCTGAAGCACTCTGTTTTTGAAACCTGACCAAAAAGGAAGACCACTCACGGACTTCATCTTGCCTTCCACTAGTACGTGACCAAGGACTAGTAATCTTTAAATGAGTCACGAAAATATAGCAAGAATATTTTAGTATTGTTTTTCCTGTAACTGTGTGAATCTTTCCTGCTATTTCTTTTTTAATATTTCCTGTGACTGAAACTCTGGTGTTTACTGTAAACAGACATTTAGTACTTTCATGTTCTTTTTATTATTTACTATTAAATATATTTAAACTTCTCACTGTGGCTGGTCCTTTTAGAAAAATATTTAAGTTTTGAGAGTATTTGAATATATTTATTTAGTGATAACTCCGTCCATTCCTGAAAGCCTGGCTGTTTGGTCAACATCTCCATCTGTATTAATATTAACTTCACTCAGCATAATTGGATACCCTTTTAAGAGCCTTATAGTAAATGAGTTGTGGCTGTGAGTCTACCTTATAGTCTGGGCAAAGTTGGTAGAGAGGGTAATCTCTGCCATCTTTCCCAGGTGGGTGGGTGGGTGTGTGTGTGTGTGTGTGTGTGTGTGTGTGCACGCATGCACAAGTGTGCATGTGTGTGTGAAAATTAAATCTCAAAGAGTGTGTGTGTCATCAGCTACAGGGAGCAGGGACACGAAGCACTGGTTTCACAGACAGGGTGCTGAACACAGCTATGCCAGTGGACAGCCTTAATGGGTCCTGGGGACAGACAGAGATGTAGAGAAATCCAGACCCCCGAGCTGACAGTGTTCCCTATGTGCTCTTAAAGGAAACTATGCTTGATGCAGGCAGGTCTGCATATGAAAATATTGAATGCATCCATTTGTATTCCAAGTGAATGTCCCTCTCCAGTGTCAGCAGTGAGGACCGAGGCTCCCTGATTACTGGCCCAGAGTGGGGACGTCACACCAACAACCAAAGTGGCAAAGGAGGTCGTGTCCCACCACAATTATCTAAAAGGGGGGGATGGTGGAAGGGTACAGTTACTGCAGCAGTGAGGAAATCTGAACATCTAACATTATGGGCAAGTAGGACTTGCACAAGTGTACTACTTTCTTCAGTCTCAGTACTGCAGTAGCCTAAGGGTAGATTTCTAAAGGTTACCCTACCCAGGAGAAGGGAGAACAATGGTCTAGGTATACTTAAAGAAACATTGTATTAGCATGCCTTGGATCTAGAGAAGAAATCTAGTCTGTATTGCTTTGAGAAAGTATGAAGATAGGACCAAGTTGCTGCCTCTAGAATACTTCGAGTCCACCCCTTTCCGGTATGCCATTGAACAGGACAAGACCCTAGTAAAATGTGCCTTAACTTGTCAGGAATAGTTACACCATGGTGGGAATAGCAAAAAACAATAGCAGAAGTCAACCATCTGGATATAGTCTGTTTAGAGATTAACTAAAACACCTGATTAGCTTTCTTGAAAGACTTGGTTCTGTCAAGGTACACCTAAGCTGCCTTCTGCAAATCCAATATAGACTCTGTTCTCCGGTTCTGGAAAAAAAATCGGACACTGGTAACTTGATTCAAGGTACAGCTTTAGGCATAAATGAAGGATTTGTGCATAATGCGACCCTCTCCCTGTGGTAAAACCATCCAAGGTTTAAACACCATGAAAGCTTGCAGCTCAGATACTCACCTTACAGATGTCAGAGCAACTAGCAAAACATTCTTCCAAGTAATGAACTGCAAATAAGCCTGAGAGGCCAGTTTAAAGGGGATTAAGTTCAGTTTTTCAAGAACAAAACTGATATCCAAGGAGGAGAAATTTGATTGTGAGGGGGTCTCATGTGCAACTTTCCTTTCAGAAAAGTACAGTTGTGTACACTTACCATAAATGTAGATGTTCGAGTGTATTCACCATTGCAGTCATCACATTTGGGTTATCTGCTTGCAGTACCCCTCAGTCGGCCTGATTATCAAAGTCTTGGGTCCTGCGTCGGTTGCTGTCATCTTTCATGCAGTCAGGTCATCAGGGGTATAAAGCATGCAACCAACGCCATTACATCAGTTTTTCTTGTCCCAGATGTCATTTGCCCCCCCTAATGTAAAGCAATTAAATATATATATAAGATTATACCTCTGACAAAAAAACAAATACCCCAAAAAGCTTTTAAACATAGTGAAAAAGGAATAGAGGCATAGCCAAAAAACTTAGGGGGCTGGAGGGAGGGTAACCAGAACTGCAACAGTGAATACACTCTAACATCTACATTTATGGTAAGTGTTCACAACTGTACTATGTTCTTCATGTTTCACTGTTGCACTCATCACATTTGGGTAAATTACCAAAGCTAAGGATGGGAAGAGGAATTTAAATAGCATTACGACAAGCTATAAGGCCCTGCAAGACTGCAGTAGCAAAACCAGCCCTGGATTTAGAGAAAATTGGAAAATGATAATGCTTGGTGAAAGTATGTACAAAACTCCAGGTAGCAACTTCTATGATGTCTCTGGTAGGGACACCTCTGAGAAAGGCTGTAGAAGCAGCCCTGGTAAGAATGTGGTCTTATCCCCCCGTGGGATAAGTTTTCCTTGGGGCTTATAGCAGAAATAAATGCAGTGGCCTATTCATTTAGAAATGGTTTGCTTTGAAATGGCCTTCCCCTCTGCCCCTGCAGAAAATGCCACCAGCAGCTGCTCAGATTTCCTGAGAGGTTTAGTCCTGTCCAAATAATATCTAAGTTGTCTGTGCCCATCTAAGGAGTGCAGTATACGTTCCCCTTTGTTCTGTGGATTAGCAAAGAAGGTTGGCAAATGAATGGACTGATTAAGAGCCATACTGGATACTACCTTGGGCATGAAGGAGGGATTGGTCCTGAGGGATGCCCTGTCCGCATGAAGGATGATGAAAGGCTCCACTGCCATAACAGCCTATAATTCAGACACTCTTCTTGCTGAAGTGATGGCTAAAAGGAAGCCTGTTTTCAAAGAAAGGAATTTCAACTCTGCACTTGCAGCTGGCTCAAAAGGAGGCAGAGTGAATTTTTCCAATACAAAGTTAAGGTCCCAGGCTGGAGTTGGGGCTCTCCTAGGGGGTCTTAAGTTCTTGGCCCCTCTAAGGAACTGCCTGAGCAGTGGATAAGAGAAGAAGAGTGGTACTGTGTTGTAATGAGATGAAATGGTTGAGGCATGAATTTTGACGGAGAAAAAGTAAAGACCCTTGTGAAGCATCTCAGTTAAGTATTGAAGAATCTGAGGTAAATTGGGTGCTGCTGTGCCAATCCCCTGAGCTTAGTTCCAGGAACAGAATCTTTTCCATTTTTCAGCATAATATTTTCTAGTACTAGGCCTCCTTGCCTCTAGAATGACATCCAACACCTGTTTACTGAAGGCTGGTAAGGGAGAGCTCAGGTAATTAGCCAGGCTGCCTGGTTGAGGGTTTGAAGATGAGGTTGCAGAATCTGGCCCTCCTGCTGGGACAGCAGGGTAGGGATCTGGGGCAGGTGCCATGGATCCAGCAGTGACACACTGCGCAAGAGGGGGTATCAGTATTGGCGTGGCCAGCCTGGTGCAATCAGTACCATCCTTGGTTTGTCCTGTTTGATCTTTAGTAGTACCTTGGTGAGAAGAGGCAGAGGAGGAAAGGCATAAACTGATAGATTTTTCCAGGTGAAGGACATCCACTTCCCAAGCTTGTTTGTGGGGAGTCCTAGTGTAGAATTTGTCCAATTGGTAGCTCTGGAGGGAGGCAAACAGGTCTATATGTGGACACCCCCATTTGTTTATCAACATGCTGAATGTCTTTGGTTCCAGTTTCCACTGGTGTGGGTCCATGAGACTTCTGCTGAGATCGTCTGCCAGTGTGTTTAGGTTTCCGGGCAGGAACTGAGCCTGTAGGTGCACTTGGTAGCTCAAGGCTGTGCTCCACAGAGCCATGGCTAGTCTGCAGAGAGGGTATGAATGGGTTCCCCACTGCTTGTTTATGTACCACATAGTGGTGTTGTCCGTCTTTACGGTTAATTGTCCTGGAAGAATGTGGTCCTTGAAGGCTGTCAGAGCATTCTGTACTGCTAACATTTATTTTTGATTGATATGCAAGTGCATTTGACTTGGGTTCCATTTGCCCTGAATGCACTTCCCTGCCAAGTGAGCCCCCCATGCATAGTATGTTGTTAGGGTTTGGGCAGCAGGGGGTAGAGTGAATGGCAGTCCCTTGTTTTGGTGTGAAGGCCTCTGCCCACCACAGGAATTCTAGCCGTAGGCAAGGTATGATAGGAATTATTGCTTCTAGATCCTGAGAATGTTGACACCATAGGCTTTTAAGATACCACTGTAGTTTCCTCATATGCAGTCTTGCATATGGAATTAGAAGAATGCAGGAAGCCATGAACCCCAAGGCTTTGTAGTACTTGCCTTACAGATAGCAGGTTCTTTGTGGCCACTAGTTTGAAGTAAGTTGTCAAATAAATTTGTTTCTCTGGCGTGAGGAAAGCCATCAGGGAAGTTGTGCTCAAGCTTGCTCCCAGGAATACAGTTTGTTGATAGGGTAGCAGATGTGACTTTTTTCATTTATGGTGTAGCCCAGACAAGTTAGCACCTTTTGTACAAATGCCAGATGATTCAAAAGTATGTCCTGGCTTTCTGCCTGAATTAGACAATCGTTCAGGTATGGGTATATTTTAATTTTTCTTTGCCTGCAAAATGCAATGACAGGCGCTAGACACTTTGTGAATACCCTGGGCGCAGTAGATAAGCCAAAGGGCAGTGCAGAGAACTGACAGTGCATGTAGCCTGCTTTGAAGTATAGGTATTTTCTGCAAGATTGCCTGATTGGGATGTGCAGGTAGGCTTCCTTTAAATCCAGTGTTGCCAACCAGGCATCTTTGTCCAGCATAGGAAGTAGCTGATGAAGAGTTGGCATCTTGAATTTGTGAATCACCAAAAAAGTGTTTAAGGTAGAAAGGTCCAGGATAGAAAACATGAATTGTCTTTTCTAGGTACCAGGAAAAGTCTAGAATAGAAACCGTGTCCCTTTTTCTCTTCTGGTACAGTTTAAATAGCCTTTATGCTTAAGAGAGATAGTACTTGCTTTTGAGCCTCTGCCCATTGATTTGGGGGTAGATCTGGCCAACCGTTTGGGGTTGGTAATGTGTGGAAGTGAAATCTGTATCCTTGGGAAACTATACTTAAAACCCATTTGTCCTGGGTAATGAGTTCCCAGTTTTTGGCCTGCAGAGCAATATTTCCCCCTAAAGGAGCAGTCAGTTGAGAAGGGCTTGGAAGTTTTAAAGTCAATTAATTGAGGCAGCTTACCATAGGGGGGAGTCTTTCTACGCCCTGACTTGGATGCGGAAACCCCCCACTGCTAAGTTTTGTGCGTTCCCTGGGGCTGAAACCTGGGGCTTCTGCTGGTTCTGGGTTTGGGTTGAGAAGGCCTAGAAAAGGCAGGAAGGATCAATTCTTAGAGGGCCAATGCCTACTAAATCTTGGAGGCTGAACTTGTAGGAAATCTTTAACAGTTTGCATAGATTTTGCTTTTTCCTCCATCTTTTTAAGAACTACTTCTGCTTTGTTGCCAAACAGGTGGTCCTGATTTAAGGGAGCATCCAACAATTTAGCTTTAACGTGATCTGACAAAGATTGTTCCTTAAGCCAAGCATGCCTTCTAAGTACAGACCCAGTGATAGCAGCCCTGCAAGAGGCCTCTAATGAATCAAACCCACATTGCAAAGTATGTTTTCCAACCTGTTCAGCAGAATGCATTAAATCCTGTAAATCTTTATTTTCAGCACAGTCAGGAATCTACATAATTTTCTGTTTAAGCAATCCAATAATATGTCGCTGAAACTTTAACATATGAAACTGACAGTTTAAGGCCCTAATGGCCAAGGATGCAGAAGTGTACACCTTCTTACCCCATCTATCCAGCGCCCTGGAGTCTCTATCAGAAGGGGTAGGATTTTTGGCAGTAGTAGCTTTAATGTCCTTGGGTCTCTGTGAAACAGTCTCAGGATCCGCAGTAGGATTTTTAAAAAGGAACTTGTGAGAATCAGGAACCCTGTAATATCTATCAGGTTTTCTGGAAGCAGGAGGCAAAGAATCAGGGGCCAAACTAGATTCCGAAAAGGCATCATCAACAATGTCTAGTACAGGAGGGATAGCTAAAGGCCTGCGTTGAGGCAGGAGTAAGAAGTCCCAAAGCCTCTTTTTTGAATCAGAGTAATCCTGGTTTTCCCAGCAGAAATGCTCCCTAAGAGTATGAAAGGTTTCACCAAAAGAGAAATCATCTGGAGGGGATACAGAGGGAATAGAGTCCTCTGCATCAGAATCCTCATAAGCAGATAAGGGTAAATCCAGGTCATCAGAAGAAACAGAAATTTCAGAATCCGGGTCAGAAGATTCATAAGCAAATTCAGTCCTAGGTCTCTCAGAAGGGGATGGTTGGCTTCCCCTGATTAAAGTTATAAGGTCTTCAGCCATTCTTAGCATTTGTTTTTCAGGCACAGAAGCCTGAGCATGCAGCCTGGGTGTCGGTTTTCTAGGCATGGTTCAAGCTTTAGGCCTTAAAGAAGAAGGTAGCGTCAGTTTAATATGCAAGTCCATAGGCCTGAATACACCCTCAGAAGCCGGTGCCTGCATAGCGGCTCCGGACTCATCCAAGGTAGAGACATAGTACAGTTGTGTACACTTACCATAAATGTAGATGTTCGAGTGTATTCACTGTTGCAGTCATTACATTTGGGTAATCTGCTGGCAGGTTAACCTCAGTCGGCCTGATTAACAAATTCTTGGGTCCTGCGTCGGTTGCTGACCCTTCTTCCATGACGTCAGGTCGTCAGGGGTATAAAATATGCAGCCGACGCCATAACATCAGTTTTTCTTGCCCCACATCAGGTGCCCCCCAAATGGGGAGCAAATAAAATTAAAAACACAAAAAAATATATACCGTCAACCAAAAGCAAATGCACTAAAAGGGCTTTTAAGCATAGTAAAAGAAAGTAGAGGTATAGCCAGAGAAAAATAGGGGACTGGAGGGAGGGTAACCAGGACTGCAACAGTGAATACACTCGAACATCTAAATTTATGGTAAGTGTACACAACTGTACTATGTTCTTCGTGTTTCACTGCTGGAGTCATTACATTTGGGTAGATTCCCAAAGCTATGGTTGGGAGGTGGAAATTATACAGCATTAAGACCAGCTATAAGGCCCTGCAGGACAGCAGTGGCAAAGCCAGCTCTGGATTTATAGAAAAGTGGTAAATGGTAATGTTTGGTGAAAGTATGAACTGAGCTCCAGGTAGCAGCTTCTAGAATGTCCCTGGTAGGAACACCTTTGAGAAAGGCTGTTGAAATAGATGCAGCCCTGGTGGAATGGGATCTGATCCCCTGGGGGATAGTTTTTCCATGGTGGTTATAGCAGAAACTAATACAATGGCTTATCCATTTGGAAATGGTTTGCTTTGAAATAGCCTTTCCCTCTGCCCCTGCAGCAAATGCTACAAGCAGTTGATCAGATTTTCTTTGAGATTTAGTCCTGTTTAAGTAAAATCTAAGTTGTCTGTGTCCATCCAATGAATGCAGAATCCACTCCCCCTTGTTCTATGGATTGGGAAAGAAAGTTGGAAAATGAATGGTCTGATTAAGAGCCACACTGGAAACCACCTTAGGCACGAAGGATGGGTTTGTCCTGAGAGATACCCTGTCCGCATGAAAAATGATGAAAGGCTCCACTGCCATAAAAGCCGGTAATTCGGAAATCCTTCTAGCTGAAGTGACTGCTAAAAGGAAAGCTGTTTTTCAGGAGAGAAGTTTTAATTCTGCAGTAGCAGCTGGCTCGAAAGGAGGGAGAGTGAGTTTCTCCAATACAAAATTAAGGTCCCAGGCAGGGGTTGGAGCTCTCCTTGGTGGTCTTAAGTTTTTGGCCCCTCTGAGAGATTGCTTTAGCAGAGGATGAGAGAAGAAGGGATGTTCTGTGTTGTAGTGAGCTGAAACGGCTGAGGCATGGATTTTTATGGAAGAAAAGGACAGGCCCTTGTGAAGCATCTCAGTTAAGTATTGCAAAATCTAAGGAATCTTGGGCGCTGCTGTGCTTATCCCTTGAGATTGATTCCAGGCACAGAATCTTTTCCATTTGTCAGCATAAGATTTTCTAGTACTAGGTCTCCTCACCTCCAAAATGACATCCATCACAGGTTTGCTGAGAGATGCTAAGGGTGAATTTAGCTGATTAGCCACGCTGCAAGATTCAAAGCTTAGAGCTGAGTGTGCAGAGTTTGGGTGTTCTGCTGAGACAGTAAGTAAGGTGTCAGAGGCAGGTGCCACAGTGGATGGTGCAACACACTGAGCAGGAGAGGGTACCAGTTTTGGCAAGGCCAGTCTGGAGCAATCAAAATCATTTTTGGTTTGTCCTGTTTGACTTTTAGTAGAACTTTGGAGAGCAGAGGCAGAGGGGGGAAAGGCATAAACTGATAGTTTTTTCCAGCTGAAGGACAGAGCATCCACTTTCCAGGCTTTTTTGTAAGGAGTTCTTGTGCAAAATTTGTCCAACTGATAGTTCTGGGGTGAGGCAAAATATCTATGTCTGGGATCCCCCATTTGCATGTCAACATGTTGAAAATTCGTGGCTCCAGTTTCCATTTGTGTGGGTCCATGAGATTTCTGCTTAGTTCGTCTGCCAGAGTATTCAGCTTTCCTGGCAGGAACTGAGCTTGTAGTTGTACTTGGTAGCTCAAGGCTGTGTTCCACAATGCCATGGGTAGTCTGCAGAGGGGGTAGGAGTGTGCACTCCCCTGCTTGTTTATTTACCACATAACCGTGGTGTTGTCCGTCTTTATCAGTAATTGTCCTGGATGAAGGTAGTCCTTGAAGGCTGTCAGTGCATTCTGTACAGCTAGCATTTCTTTTTGATTTATGTGAAGGTGCATTTGATTTGGGTTCCATTTTCCCTGAATGCACTTCCCTGCCAGATGAGCACCCCATGCACAGTCTGATGCTTCTGTAGTTAGGGTTTGGTCGGCAGGGGGTGGTGTGAATGGCAGTCCCTTGGTTCTGGTGGCAGGCATCTGCCCACCATAGGAACTCTAGGCGCAGGCAAGGTATGACAGGAATTATTGTTTCCAGGCTGTGACAATGCTGACTCCACAGACTTTTTAAATACCACTGAAGTTTCCTCATATGCAGTCTTGCATACGGAATTAGAAGAATGCAGCAGGTCATGAACCCCAAGGCTTGCAGTATTTGCCTTGCAGAAAGCAGTGTTTTTGTAGCCACCTGTTTGAAGTAAGTCACCAAATGAATTTCCTTTTCTGGCGTAAGGAAAGCCATCTGGGCAGTTGTATTCAAGCTTGCACCCAGGAATGTAATTTTTTGAGAGGATATCAGGTGTGATTTCTTTTTGTTTATAGTGTACCCTAGACAAGTTAGAACCCTTTTACAAACGCCACATGTTTTAGAAGTATGTCATTGTTTTCTGCCTGAATTAGACAATCATCCAGGTATGGATATATTTGAATATTTCTTTCCCTGCAAAATGCAATTACTGGAGCCAGGCACTTTGTAAAGACCCTGGGCGCAGTAGATAAGCCAAAGGGCAGTGCAGAGAACTGGTAATGCAAGTAGCCTGCTTTAAAGCGGAGGTATCTTCTGCAAGATTCCCTGACTGGGATATGGAGGTAAGCCTCTTTTAAATCTTGAGATGCCAACCAGGCATCTTTGCCTAGCATAGGAAGTAGTCAACATCTTGAATTTTGGAATGTCCAGAAAGGTGTTTAGAGTACATAAGTCCAGAATTGGATGCCATGATTTGTCTTTTCTGGGTACCAGGAAAAGTCTTGAATAAAAACCTTGTCCCTTTTCCTCTTCTGGTACTAGTTGAATAGCCCCCCATGCTCATGAAGGAAAGTACTTGTTTCTGGGCCTCTGCCCACTGATTTGGGGGCAAGTCTGGCCATCCGTTTGGAGTTGGCAATGTGTGGAAATGAAATCTGTATCCCTGGGATACTATATTTAAAACCCATTTGTCATGAGTTTTAAGTTACTAGTTTTTTGCATGAAGAACCAGTTTTCCCCCCAAAGGGGCGGTT
Source organism: Protopterus annectens (assembly GCF_019279795.1). Classification (NCBI taxonomy): domain Eukaryota; kingdom Metazoa; phylum Chordata; order Ceratodontiformes; family Protopteridae; genus Protopterus; species Protopterus annectens. The sequence goes on along the minus strand of NC_056733.1, from coordinate 1,569,637,320 downwards.
AAAAGGTAAGTGTTTGGTAAGTGTAGAGGGAAGTCTTTGAGACTGCTTACTATAGGGAGGTGTCTTGCTGTTTCCAGATTTGGAGGAGGAGGCACCCCGTTGCTTTGTTCTGAAAGTCCCTTGGGACTAAAACCTGGTGCCTTTGGAATGCCTGGGTTTGACTTGAGTGGCTCTCGAAGGAACTGGAAAGGACCAGTTCTTAGTAGGCTAGTGGCTACTAAATCTTGGTGGTTGCCCTTTGCATAGATTTAGCTTTAGCTTCCATTTTTTTAGAACTTCTGCCTTATTACCAAAGAGACGGTCCTGTTGTAAAGGAGCATCCAACAATTTTGCTTTAACATGATCAGGCAGAGTTTGCTCTTTGAGCCAAGCATGCCTTCTTAGCACAGACCCAGTTACAGCAGCCCTGCAAGAGGCCTCCAAAGAATCAAAACCACATTGCAAAGTATGTTTTCCAACTTGTTCAGCTGAATGCAATAGATGCCGTAAATCTTTATTTTCCACACAGTCAGAAATCAATATCATTTTCTGTTTAAACAGTCCCATGATATGCTGATATTTTAGCATATGAAATTGACATTTTAAAGCCCTAATTGCTAAGGTTGCAGAAGTGTGGACCTTCTTACCCCATCTATCCAGCGCCCTGGAATCTCTATGAGAAGGGGTAGGATTTTTAGCAGTAGAAGCCTTAATGCCCTTGGGGCCCTGAGGAATGGTTTCAGGATCCACAACAGGATTTTTGAAAAGGAATTTGTGGGAGTCAGGAACCCTGTAGTATCTTGTTTGGCTTACAAGGAGCTGGAGGCAGAGAATCAGGAGCCATACTAGATTCAGAAAAAACATCATCAACAATGTCTAGAACAGGAGGTATAGCCAAAGGCCTATGCTGGGGAAAAAGAAGAAAATATCTAAGCCTCTTTTTAGATTCAGAAAAATCTTGACTTTCCCAGTGGAAATGTTCCCTTAAGTTATGTAAAGTTTCCCCAAAAGAAAAATACTCACGAGGAGATATAGAAGGAATGGAATCCTCTGCAACAGAGTCCTCATAAGTAGGAATAGACAATTCCTGTTCAATGGAAGAGTCAGAAGAAACAGAATCCTGTTCAGAAGATTCATAGTCAATATCTTGCCTAGGCCTCTTAGAAGGGGGGACTGGCTACTCCTGATCAGAGTAATTAAATCTTCAGCCATTTTGATCATTTGTTTTTTAGGCATAGGGGCCTGCACATGTGGCCTAGGCATCAGTTTTTTAGACATAGGAAAAGATTTTGGCCTTAGTTTTGAAGATGGTGTCAGTTTAATATACAAATCTGTAGGCATGAAAACACCCCCAGGAGCCTGCAAAGCAGCTCCGTACCGATCCAAGGTAGAGACATCCACAGGTTCCATAACTGAAGCATCTCGTGGCATACCGGACTCTGAATGGGTCTCAGTAGAGGCCTGCGAATCAAAAGTAGCGGGTATCAGGGGCTGCAAAAGCACCTCACCGAGTACTGGCGAACTGGCGACTGGCTTATGAGAAGCGTCGTCAGCAGTTTTAGACCTCAACGGCCTGTCTGTCTTTTTCTTTGCGTTTTTTAGGTTTTCCGGTAGTCGGATTGCTAACCAACTACATTTCTGGATAATTAAAGCATGAGTCAAAGTATTTAGAAGCAAAAATGTACCGACGTTTGATAGTGTGTTGATTAAATAAAGCACAGGATCAACAGCAAGGTACGTCATGGTCAGGGCCTAGGCAAGGAATACAGTACAAATGAAAATCCTTATGAGGTATTTGTTTCCCACAAGTAATGCAATTATTAACTTTTACTGACATCTGTAAGGAGCAAGAAAAATTTTCCCCAACGGGGTACTTAGCTTTTTAGTTGAAGACTTTGGATCTGAAACTTGAAAACGAAAATTTCATAAGTCGGCCGACCGGCACTTGCGAACTGCTTCTGCTTCGGGCACCGCGTGGCAAGAAAGACTGATGTAATGGCATCGACTGCATGTTTTATACCCCTGATGACTTGACGTCATGGAAGAAGGGAGAGCAACCGATGCAGGACCCAAGACTTTGTTAATCAGGCCAACTGAGGGCAACCTGCCAGCAGATTACCCAAATGTAATGACTGCAACAGTGAAACACGAAGAACATCCGCAGGTTCCACAGTTGAAGCATCTCGCGGCATACCGGACTCCGAATGGGTCTCAGTAGAGGCCTGCGAATCAGAAGTAGCGAGTATCAGAGGCTGCGAAAGTGCCTCACTGAGTACCGATGAACTGGTGACTGGTGTAGGAGAAGCATCGTCGGCAGCTTTGGACCTAGGCGGTCTGTCTTTATCTTTGCGTTTTTTCAGAATGCCGGTAGTCGGATGGCTTACCGACGATATAGCTGGATAATTGAACCGAGAACCGAAATATTTAGAAGCGTAAATATACCGACGACGGATAGTTCGTTGATTAAATAAGGTACAAAACCGACAGCAAGGTATGTCCTGGTCAGGGCCTAGGCAAGGAATACAATACAAAAGAAATTCTTTATTTGGCATTTGCTTTCCACAAGAAATGCAATTATTAACTTTTACTGACATCGGTAAAGAGCAAGAAAAGGTTTCCCCAATGGGGTACTTAGCTTTAGTTGAAGACTTCGGTTCTGAAACTCGAAAACGAAAATTTCAGGAGTCGGCCGACCAGCACTTGGGAACTGCTTCTGCTTCAGGCACCGCACGGCAAGAAAGACTGATGCAATGGTGCCGGCTGCATGCTTTATACCCCTGACACAATCTGACATCATGGAAGATGAGACAGCAACAGACGCAGGACCCAAGACTTTGACAATCAGGCCGCCTGAGGGCTACTGCAAGCAGATAATGCAAATGTGATGACTGCAACCATGAAACACGAAGAACATCTGCTTGACCACAGACACAGAAATAAAATGGGAATCCACAGGGAAACTGCAAGATGCACCTTGATGGAACTATATAACAAGCCATCTTTAAGAAGCTCACACAAATATATGAGAACGAGAGGTACTACTTCCCTTTCAGGGTCCCTGTGACTG